>NC_059208.1:55515611-55778111 GCF_020615455.1 Coregonus clupeaformis | reverse complement strand
CTCAGCACTGTGCTCCTTTCTTCTCAGCACTGTGTTCCTCTCTTCTCAGAACTGTGCTCCTCTCTTCTCAGCACTGTGCTCCTCTCCTCTCAGCACTGTGCTCCTCTTCTCAGAACTGTGCTCCTCTCCTCTCAGCACTGTGCTCCTCTCCTCTCAGCACTGTGCTCCTCTCCTCTCAGCATTGTGCTCCTCTCAGAACTGTGCTCCTCTCTTCTCAGCACTGTGCTCCTCTCCTCTCAGCACTGTGCTCCTCTTCTCAGAACTGTGCTCCTCTCCTCTCAGCACTGTGCTCCTCTCCTCTCAGCACTGTGCCTCTCTCCTCTCAGCACTGTGCTCTTCTCTTTACTTCAGCTATGACACCATATGCTTGATTATTATGCTCAAATTCACTGAATTAATTAATTCAAATCATCTGGAGTAATTGGAGAAACTCAAGGGCATGACAGCAATCGCATAGGGAAGAGAGTGGGCATCAACAATTGCTGCTGGCTAAATCACAGTCCGTAGTTTAAGTTTGTATTATAGGCCTACTGTTCATTCTGGGATGGGGATAAACATCCAGGATATACTTACAATGTCCAAATGTTTTCCAACTCTCGTTATTCAGTGTTTCCTATAGAGATGTACTTGAGAGTTCATCTCATGTCTGTAAGTGTACCCTCTATTCAACTTGATGGTGTTGCCTCATTTAATCTGTAGGGTCTGTTGAGGTGAATGTCATTCCCCAGTACGAGCCAGCAGCAGCCTGCAGTACAGTCTCTGCTGTGGCTGGGAGGTCCCAGCGGTAGACCCTCTGTCCCATGGAGAGAGAGCCATAGGGAGATGGTGACCCAGGGAGACCCAGGCATCTGCGTCTCCATCCCCAGTGCGCGTGTGGCCTAGGGGGGAACAGCAACACAGCAGGAGCATGGAGGCGTACATAACAGAGTACAGGATTGATGGGGCCAAGGACCCAGAAGCCTCCAGCTGCTCCCCTGCAGCCCCCCAGCCTCTCCCAGCCCTTCCTGGGGAGAAGAAATAAGGCAAGCAGGGGAATGTACAGAGGGGAGGGGGCCGATACCTCAGTCCCTCTTGGCCCCTTGTTGGGTTTCGTGGAATTCTCCCAAGCCTCCTGGGGGACCCTCGCTGGGGGGAACACTGTTGACATGGTCATGGCCACATGGGGACGGAAAAGGACACAACAGGAGTACCAGGAGGAGGTATGAGAAAAAGTGGGCGAGAGGGCGAGAGGGAGGGAGAAAGAGAGAGAGAGAGGGAGCGAGTGAGAGAGCCGGAGAGACGAAGAGAGAGAGGGAGAGAGCAATGGGATCAGGGATCACAGGGTTCAGTATAGTACATGATACCAAACCCTGTAGTCACAAAACCATTAGGGGACGGGGCAGATAAAGCAATGTTCTTGCAATGACAGGATTGTGGGTTCAATTCCCGGCCCACCCATACGTTAAATGTATGCACACATGACTATAAGTCGCTTGTGATAAAAGCCTCTGCTAAATGGCATATATTCTATTATTATAATAATATTACGATCTAGTGATAACCAGTATTCTGAAGTTTCTGGTTTCCATAGGTGGAATGGGGTTGTTGGAATCCTATGACTTGTATGTTTAAATGTTGAATAGCTTCCTGAGTTCTGATAATTGAAATGAATGAAACTGCAGCAACAGTACATTGGGTGTGACAACAATTTGAATATGTGTGAGGGATTTATAATCTGTTGTTTGTCTTTGATAGACAGACCGAACTACAAGACAAGACAAACTGGACTCTGAGGCATTGTTCTATCCACTCTGAGGCTTTGTTCTATCCACTCTGAGGTGTGTACTGGAAACCCAATCCAGCTCTCCTCCCTGTTGATGACAGAAGTGTTGACAGAAGTGTTGAAACTTGTGGCAGCGTTCTTCAGGGAGCTGACAGGTCCTAATAACAGTGTGAACATACATACACACACACACCATGTGTGCACGTATGAGGACACATTTACACAAACACACACACTTGCACACACATAGAGACACACAGACGCATGAGCACACACATATTCACTCTCTCACATACACACACAGCACACACATACATACACACACACAGCACACACACACACACAGACCCTCTCTCTCTCTCTCTCTCACACTCAGTGTTCTCTCACTTCATGTCTCAGAGGGGCCATTTCATACTCTTCACATCTACAAGTCTACCCATTATCCTAGTGCCTCCGAAACATGGCTACCCTCTATGTAACCGAGCACGTTTGCAATTTCAGCTCTGGGCTCAAAGGTTCAACAGGGTTACCTTTAAAGCATAAACTTTGCAAAGAAAACAAGGCTTTTGAGTATTTACTTTCAGGTTATTGGGTCACACTTTAATTGGATGGTCCGGATAGTCCATCTGTAGATGCTCTATAGATGGTCATACTATCAATTAACTATCTGTTGATAAGCAACTGCTTGCTAAGGTTACGTTTAGGGTTAGGTTTAGAACAAGGGTTAGAGTAAGGGTTAAGGATAGGGATAGTGTTAGTAGATAGTTAGTTGAAGTGTTACTGATAGTCTGTAGAGCTTCTACAGATGGACTGTCCAAATAATGTGTTACCCAGGTTAATAGACATGGATCCACATTTCTGATCCACATGACATTAGACATGGATCCACATTTCTGTAAATGTGCCAGATTCTGACAGCCGGCAAATTTTCTACATAGAGTATCGCTGAAAATAAAGCATAGTGTATCCCTGAAAATAAAGCATAGAGTTTCCCTGAAAATAAAGAGACTGAAGAGCTCTCTGAGAGTGCAAGGAAAGCTGTGAGATAATTCTGAAACAAATGAACACGCACATTAAATACTGTAGGTTTCACCTCTTCTTTGTTTCACTTTAGAGTATTGGCTCAAGGCTAATCCTCATTGTGGTGAGTAGAGGAAGACCTGTTTTCCTCCCATTACAAAGGAAGACAATTAACAATTTAGGACATCCAAGACTCTTGAAAAAACATTATTCCCCCACTCCACCCCTCCAACCCCCCTTAGCCTAGTCTTCTCCTTCATGGCAACGAGCAAGAAATCATATCAGTCACAACACACACTACCGTGGCTTTATCTATTCTAAACATTGCATTGCGACACGGCACTCATTATTGTAATTTGTCTAGGCCTTCACAAAGGGTTCCCCGTGATTCAGCTGGAATCTTCAAAGCTACAAAGAAACGTATAAAGAGCTCAGAGACACGGAGTGCGGTGCGAGGATATAATTCTTCTTGAACCCGGTGACTTCTGCGAAGCTGCAAAGCCAAGCACATTTTTGATGTACACATTTGTTTAATTGAACAAGCGGCGTGAACAAAGAGGAGATCAATTGTTGATTTTAATAAGACATTGTTCACGGGTCTCCTCATATTTAATTTGATGGCGGACTAGAGAGTAAAAGAGGAACGTGATAATTCCTTATTGCGCCATTACACCCGGCCCTCCTGGGCTCAAACTAATTGGCACAGGATTAGCGTTGGAGAATTAGAAGACCTTGAACTCTCTCTCTCTCTCTCTCTCTCTCTCGTGTTCTAGCCCACCACCATTGACCAGCTGAGGGACGAACAGACCATTTGTCCAACTTCCACCACATGCTCACAATTATTTATAATAAATGCCTTCTGTTGTGACTCACAGGCCAATGCACAAAAAACTATATTCCATGTATTCTACATGAATAATAGTTTAACAAGAAGTGTTAATATGCTCTTGGAATGAAACAATGAGATGAGCCTGATCTTCTACAACGTAGGCTACCCAGTGTTTCATTTATGGACATTTCGAATATGCACAGTTTGAAAGAGACGTTAATTTCCTTCCTGACAAAGAGATTATAATGTAGACTTTATGGAGGATCAGATGTTAACATTTTGCCAATATCACTAGGCTACTGTGGAAGGCTTACAGACCAGAGACTGAAAGGGTGGTTCTCTTCCTGCATCTTCACAGAATTAAATCAATCTTGTTGGTGAATATACTGTCAATATCAATCTGTATTTAAGAGAACTGGATAACATTTTATTTGGATAGTCCCCTATGGATGGTTTATAGATTCAACTAACCCTAACCCTAGGCCTATCCCTTACCCTAGGCCTATCCCTAACCCTAGGCCTATCCCTTACCCTAGGCATATACATGGTGAAGTTATTAATTACACCTTTTATGAACATATTCAATTTCTCACTATCCCAGTCTGCTGTCCCCACTTGCTTCAAGATGTCCACCATTGTTCCTGTACCCAAGAAAGCAAAGGTAACTGAACTAAATGACTATCGCCCCGTAGCACTCACCTCTGTCATCATGAAGTGCTTTGAGAGGCTAGTTAAGGATCATATCACCTCTACCTTACCTGACACCCTAGACCCACTTCAATTTGCATAACGCTCCAATAGATCCACAGACGATGCAATCGCCATCGCACTGCACACTGCCCTATCCCATCTGGACAAGAGGAATACCTATGTAAGAATGCTGTTCATTGACTACAGCTCAGCCATCAACACCATAGTACCCTCCAAGCTCATCATTAAGCTTGGGGCCCTGGGTCTGAACCCCGCCCTGTGCAACTGGGTAATGGACTTCCTGACGGGCCGCCCCCAGGAGGTGAAGGTAGGAAACAACACCTTCACTATGCTGATCCTCAACACTGGGGCCCCACAAGGGCGCGTGCTCAGCCCCCTCCTGTACTCCCTGTTCACCCATGACTGCGTGGCCACGCATGCCTCCAACTCAATCATCAAGTTTGCAGACGACACAACAGTACTAGGCCTGATTACCAACAATGACGAGACAGCCTACAGGGAGGAGGTGAGGGCCCTGGCGGAGTGGTGGCAGGAAAATAATCTCTCCCTCAACGTCAACAAAACGAAGGAGCTGATCGTGGACTTCAGGAAACAGCAGAGGGAGCACGCCCCCATCTACATTGATGGGACCGCAGTGGGTGAAAGGTGAAAAGCTTCAAGTTCCTCGGCATACACATCACTGACAATCTGAAATGGCCCACCCATACAGACAGTGTTGTGAAGAAGGCGCAACAGAGCCTCTTCAACCTCAGGAGGCTGAAGAAATTTGGCTTGGCCCCTCACTGAATTTTACAGATGCACCATTGAGAGCATCCTGTCGGGCTGTATCACCGCCTAGTATGGCAACTGCACCACCCCCAACCGCAGGGCTCTCCAGAGGGTGGTGCAGTCTAGCTAGGAACACAAGCTGTCACGGATTCTGCCGAGGCTGCTTCTCCTCCTTGCTCGGGCAGGCTTCGGCGTTCGTCGTCCCCGGAGTACTAGCTGCTGCCGATCGATGTTTCGGTGTTTGTCTTGTTTAGTCTTGAGTGTTTACACCTGTTCGCTATTATGTTTGATTGTAGTCCCTATATTTACCCCTGTCTCTCGTTTGGTAAATTGTGTGTTATTGTTTTGTTGCCCGTAGGTCGGCATTGCTGTTTCGTGTGCGTGTATTTGTTTCCTCCCTGTTAGGAGGTTTTGTTTTGTATGTTCTTTTACTGGTTAGTAAAGTACGTCTGCCAGTAGCTCTGTGTCCTGCGCTTGACTTCGCTCACCGCATACACGTCGCCTTTGACAGAATAACACACCATACATGGAGTCAGCAGGATCGGCGGTGCCAACGGGATCACTGGAGGAGCGCGTTATCCAACAAGCGGCCATGATCCAGGATCTTGGCACCGCCATGGAAGGGGTGATGAACACCTTGAGGCGATGGGAAAGAGGAGGTTTGCCCACACCTCCTCTTACGATACCACCACCATCAGCCATACCCATCGTTTCACCTCCGGAGTCCAGTGGGATTCGGCTCTCGCTCCCGAGGGCTTATGATGGCACCGCGGCCGGGTGTCAGGGTTTCCTGCTCCAAATGGAACTCTACCTGGCAACCATCCACCCGGCGCCCTCGGGATACGAGAGCGTTTTCGTCCTCATCTCCTGTCTGTCCGGCAAGGCACTGGAGTGGGCCAACGCCGTGTGGAGGGGAATAGACGCCGCTACAGTCAGCTATGCGGAGTTCTCCCGCCGCTTCAGGACAGTTTTCAATCATCCCCCAGAGGGGAAAGCGGCGGGTGAGCGTCTGTTCCACCTCAGACAGGGGAAGAGGAGCGCGCAGGAGTTCGCACTGGACTTCCGGACTCTGGCTGCCAATGCGGGATGGAATGAGAGGGCCCACATCGACCACTACAGGTGCAGCCTAAGGGAGGACGTTCGCCGAGAGTTGGCCTGCAGGGACACCAACCTAAGTTTCGATCAGCTGGTGGACATGTCGATTCGCCTAGATACCCTGATGGCTATCCGCATACGTCCGGAGTTGGGGCCGTCCATTCCATCCCCCAGCATCTCGAGCCGAGCCCTATGGAGCTCGGGGGTGCTGGTGCTAGAGAGAAGAGGAGAGAGACCAGGAGAGAGGCCGTCCCCTGCTCCAACTGTGGCCGCAGAGGACACACTGCGGTTCGGTGCTGGGGAGGGTCTCCTAGGGATCGAGGCAGTAGGCCACGCACTGATGAGTCATTCCAGGTGAGTAAGCACCCAACTCACCCAGAACTCTCTGTTGTACATATGTGTATTAAAGTTGTGTTTCCCGAGGTTTCTTCTCACTCCCAGCATAAGGCGCTAGTCGATTCAGGCGCAGCTGGGAATTTTATCAATTGCTGTTTCTCGTATAAGTTAGGGATTCCTCTTATACCAGTTCATGTGCCCTTCCCCATCCATGCCCTAGACAGCCGCCCTTTGGGGTCGGGATTGATTAGGGAGGTCACAGCGCCACTTAAGATGAAGACGCAGGGGGGTCATGAGGAGATTATACAGTTGTATTTGATTGACTCTCCTGCGTTTCCCGTGGTGTTGGGGCTCCCTGGTTAACATCTCATGACCCCAACATTTCATGGCAACAGAGGGCTCTCAAGGGATGGTCTGGTCAGTGTGTCGGGCGGTGTATAGGTGTTTCCGTAGGGGCAACGACGGTGGAAAGTCCGAACCAAATGCCCATAATGCGCATTCCTCCTGAGTATGCAGATTTGGCACTCGCCTTCTGTAAGAAGAAGGTGACTCAATTACCACCTCATAGACAGGGGGATTGTGCGATAGACCTCCAGGTAGGTGCTGCACTTCCTCGTAGTCATGTGTATCCTCTGTCTCAGGAGGAGACGGCAGCTATGGAGACATACGTCACTGAATCTTTGAGACAGGGATACATACGGCCATCCACTTCTCCGGCGTCCTCAAGTTTCTTTTTTGTGAAGAAGAAGGATGGGGGTTTACGCCCGTGTATTGATTACCATGGTCTCAATCAGATTACCATTAAATACAGCTATCCTCTCCCTCTGATTGCTAGTATGACGGAGTCATTACACGGGGCGCGATTCTTCACAAAATTGGATCTCAGGAGCGCTTACAACCTAGTGCGCATTAGGGAAGGAGATGAATGGAAGACAGCATTCAGTACCACCTCGGGTCACTATGAGTATCTCGTCATGCCATACGGTTTAATGAATGCTCCTTCAGTCTTCCAATCATTTGTGGATGAGATTTTCCGGGATTTGCATGGACAGGGTGTAGTGGTGTATATTGATGACATTCTAATATACTCCGCTACACGAGCCGAGCATGTGTCCCTGGTGCGTCGGGTGCTGGGTAGACTGTTGGAGCATGACCTGTATGTGAAGGCGGAGAAATGCCTGTTTTTCCAGGAATCCATCTCCTTCCTGGGACATCGGTTGTCCGCGTCAGGGGTGGAGATGGAGATTGACCGCATTTCAGCCGTGCGTAATTGGCAGACTCCCACCACGGTTAAGGAGTTGCAGCGGTTTTTGGGTTTTGCCAAATACTACCGGAGGTTTATCCGGGGTTTTGGACAGGTAGCAGCTCCCATCACCTCCCTGCTAAAGGGGGACCCGGTGCGTTTGCAGTGGTCGGCTGAGGCGGACAGGGCATTTAGACATCTGAAGGACCTGTTCACCTCGGTTCCGGTGCTGGCACATCCGGACCCCTCTTTGGCGTTCCAAGTTGAGGTGGATGCGTCCGAGGCGGGGATCGGTGCTATACTGTCTCAGCGCTCGGGCACGCCTCCAAAACTCCGCCCCTGTGCTTTTTATTCCAAGAAGCTCAGTCCGGCGGAACGCAATTATGACGTGGGGGACAGGGAGCTGCTAGCGGTGGTTCAAGCCCTGAAGGTGTGGAGGCATTGGCTTGAGGGGGCTAAACACCATTTCCTCATTCTGACTGACCATCGTAACCTGGAGTACATCCGGGCAGCGAGGAGACTGAACCCTCGTCAGGCTAGGTGGGCCATGTTTCTTGTCCGGTTTGTATTTAAGCTCACGTATATACCAGAGTCACAGAACGCTAAGGCAGACGCCCTGTCCCGGTGATATGACACAGAGGAGAGGTCCATTGAGCCCACTCCCATACTTCCGGAGTCTTGTCTAGTGGCACCGGTGGTGTGGGAGGTCGATGCGGAAATCGAGCGGGCGTTACGTACCGACCCTACTCCCCCATAGTGTCCAGAGGGGCGGAGGTACGTGCCGCTCGAGGTCCGTGATCGACTGATATATTGGGCTCACACGTCACCCTCCTCTGGTCATCCGGGTATTGGTCGAATGGTGCACTGCCTTAGCGGGAAGTACTGGTGGCCCACCTTGGCTAAGGACGTGAGGGTTTACGTTTCTTCCTGCTCGGTGTGCGCTCAGTGTAAGGCGCCTAGACACCTGCCCAGAGGGAAGTTACAACCTCTACCCGTTCCACAATGGCCGTGGTCTCACCTATCGGTGGATTTTGTCACGGACCTTCCCCCCTCCCAGGGGAATACCATGATCTTGGTCGTTGTGGATCGGTTTTCTAAGGCCTGCCGTCTCATTCCGATGCCAGGTCTCCCTACAGCCCTACAAAAGGCTGACGCCCTGTTTACTCACGTCTTCCGGCACTACGGGGTGCCTGAGGATATAGTGTCTGATCGGGGTCCCCAGTTCACCTCTAGAGTCTGGAGGGCGTTTATGGAACGTTTGGGGGTCTCGATTAGCCTTACCTCGGGTTTTCACCCTGAGAGTAATGGGCAGGTGGAGAGAGTAAACCAGGATGTGGGTAGGTTTCTGAGGTCCTATTGCCAGGACCGGCAGGAGGAGTGGTCGGGTTATATCCCCTGGGCAGAGATAGCCCAAAACTCACTTCGCCACTCCTCCACTAATCTTACGCCTTTTCAGTGTGTGTTGGGTTATCAGCCGGTCCTGGCACCCTGGCATCAGAGCCAGATCGAGGCCCCTGCGGTGGATGAGTGGTTTCGGCGCTCGGAGGAAACATGGAACATGTCCATCTGCAGCGGGCTATCAGAAGGCAAAAGGCGAGCGCCGATCGCCACCGCAGTGAGGGTCCGGTTTATGCACCGGGAAATCGGGTCTGGCTCTTGACCCGAAACCTGCCCCTTCGCCTGCCCTGCCGGAAGCTGGGTCGGCGGTTTGTGGGGCCATTTAAAGTCCTGAGGAGATTGAACGAGGTATGTTATAGTTTACAACTGCCCATAAATTACCGCATTAACCCCTCGTTCCATGTGTCTCTCCTCAGGCCGGTGGTAGCTGGTCCACTCCAGGAGAATGAGATACGAGAGGCTCCTCCGCCCCCACTAGACATCGAAGGGGCTCCGGCGTACTCAGTCCGTTCCATCGTGGATTCGAGGCGTCGGATGGGGGGTCTGCAGTATCTCGTGGAGTGGGAGGGGAACGGTGCTGGGTCCCTAGGAGGGACATCCTAGATCCCTCCCTGATGGGGGATTTCCACCGGAGTCATCCGACTCGCCCTGCTCCGCGTCCTCCTGGCCGTCCCCGAGGCCGGGGTCGGCGCATGGCTGGGGCCGCGCGTCAAGGGGGGGGGTACTGTCACGGATTCTGCCGAGGCTGCTCCTCCTCCTTGCTCGGGCAGGCTTCGGGATTCGTCGTCCCCGGAGTACTAGCTGCTGCCGATCGATGTTTCGGTGTTTGTCTTGTTTAGTCTTGAGTGTTTACACCTGTTCGCTATTATGTTTGATTGTAGTCCCTATATTTACCCCGTCTCTCGTTTGGTAAATTGTGTGTTATTGTTTTGTTGCCCATAGGTCGGCATTGCTGTTTCGTATGCGTGTATTTGTTTCCTCCCTGTTAGGAGGTTTTGTTTTGTATGTTATTTTACTGGTTAGTAAAGTACGTCTGCCAGTAGCTCTGTGTCCTGCGCTTGACTTCGCTCACCGCATACACGTCGCCTTCGACACAAGCGTTTCACTACACCCGCAATAACATCTGCTAAATATGTGTACGTGACCAATAACATTAGATTTGATTGGATGGTGTATCAATACACCCAGTCACTACAAAGATACAGGTGTCCTTCCTAACTCAGTTGCCGGAGAGGAGGGAAACCGCTCAGGGATTTCACCATTTGCATTTGTATTTGTATTTATTAAGGATCCCCATTAGTTCCTGCCAAGGCAGCAGCTACTCTTCCTGGGGTTTATTATGGATCTCCATTAGTTCCTGCCAAGGCAGCAGCTACTCTTCCTGGGGTTTATTATGGATCCCCATTAGTTCCTGCCAAGGCAGCAGCTACTCTTCCTGGGGTCCAGCAAAATGGAGGCAGTTATACCATTTAAAAAACATTACAATACATTCACAACAGATTTCAAAACACATTAAGTGTGTGCCCACAGGCCACTACTCTACTACCACATATCTACAACACAAAATCCATGTGTACATGTGTATAGTGCATGTGTTATTGTGTGTGTGTGTGTGTGTGTGTGTCTGCATGTGTCTGTGTCTGTGTCTGTGTGTGTGTGTCTCTTCACTGTCCCGTAAGGTGTTTGTTTAATCTAATTTAACTGCTTGCATGAGTTACTTGATGTGTTCCATGTAGTCACGGCTCTATGTAATACTGTGGTGCGCCTCCCATACTCTGTTCTGGTGGCATGTCTTGTTGGGTATGCATGGGTGTTTGAGCTGTGTGCTAGTAGTTTAAACAGACAGCTCGGTGAATTCAACATGCCAATACCATGAGGCCAATGGTGACTTTAAAACAGTTACAGAGTTTAATGGCTGTGATAGGAGAAAACTGAGGATGGATCAACGACTGTCACGGTTTCGGCCGAGGCTGCCTCTCTTCCTTGCTCGGGCAGGCTTCGGCGGTCGTCGTCTCCGGAGTACTAGCTGCCACCGTTGTATGTTTCGATGTTCGTTTGGTTTTGTCTTGATGTTGTACACCTGTTTTCGTTTAGCGTTCATTAGTGTCCTATAAGTTCTCATTGTGTTTGTCAGGTGTTGTGTGTGATTGTACTTGCTGTCGTGTTTGTGCGCTACTGTTGGTTGTCAGTGCTTCGTTGTTTTCCTCCTCTGTTTGGGAGGGTTCTCGCACATGTTAGTGCGCATTTTGTTTTACGCCTGTGTGCGTATTTTCTCGCCTCCGGACTTTTTGGCTCGTGTTATGAGTGAGTGTTCACTAAAGTCTTTTGGACTAAGTTTCTGCATCCTGCGCCTGATTCCTGCACCACACCCACCTACAGCACCCGCTGACAGAATCACACACCATAAGGATGGAATCAGCAGGAGCCGCAGCAGCACCTGAGTCTCTGGAGGATAGGGTCCGTGAGCAGAACGATCAGATCCTTCGTATCGGGACCGCCCTTCAGGACGTGATTAACACCCTTCAACGCTGGGAGACCAGAGGGACACCCACAACTCCACCTCCCGTGCCATCACCATCGGCCAGTCAGCCCATTCAAGCTCCGGAACCCAGGGGAATTCGGCTCTCGCTCCCGAGGGCCTATGATGGGACCGCTGCCGGGTGTCAGGGCTTCCTTCTGCAGGTGGAACTATACCTGGCCACCGTACACCCGGCGCCCTCGGGACACGAGAGCGTGTCCGCCCTCATCTCCTGTCTTACCGGCAAGGCGTTGGAATGGGCCAACGCCGAGTGGAGGAGAATAGACGCCTCCACTATCACCTACTCTGAGTTCTCCCACCGCTTCAGGGCTGTGTTTGACCATCCACCTGAGGGGAAAGCGGCGGGGGAGCGTCTGTTCTACCTCCGGCAGGGGAGGAGGAGCGCCCAGGAGTTCGCGTTAGAATTCCGAACTCTAGCGGCGGATGCAGGGTGGAATGAGTGGGCCCTCATCGATCACTACCGCTGTAGTCTACGAGAGGACGTCCGTCGGGAGCTGGCCTGCAGGGATACCAGCCTCTCTTTCGATCAGTTAGTGGACATGTCCATCAGGCTGGACACCCTGCTGGCTACCCGCGGACGTTCCGAGGGGGGTCCGTCCATTCTATCCTCCAGCACCTCCGAGCCGAGCCCTATGGAGCTCGGGGGTGCTGGCGCTAGAGAGAGGAGGGGTCGGAGCACGAGGGGGGCCGTCCTCTGCACCAACTGTGGCCGTGGAGGACACACCGGGGCTAGGTGCTGGGGAGGGTCTCCTAGGGGAGAAGACGACAGGCTCCGCACTGGGGAGTCCTTCCAGGTGAATAGGCGCCCCACTTACCCAGAGCTCTCTGTTGCGCACTTCTGTATACCTGTGCGATTTCCACAGGTTGCACCTCATTCCCAGCATAAGGCGCTAGTAGATTCAGGCGCGGCTGGGAATTTTGTTGATAGAAAATTTTGTTTAGAATTAGGGATTCCCCTTCTTCCTGTTGACGTCCCATTCCCCGTTCATGCCCTAGATAGCCGTCCGTTGGGATCGGGCTTGATCAGGGAAGTCACAGCGCCACTTAGGATGTGTACGCAGGGGGGTCATGAGGAGATTATCCAGCTATATCTGATCGACTCTCCTGCGTATCCGGTGGTGCTGGGAATGCCCTGGTTGAGTATCCATAATCCGTCTATTTCGTGGCAGGAGAGGGCTCTGATGGAGTGGTCTGCCCAGTGTGTGGGGCGATGTTTAGGTGTTTCCGTGGGGGCTACCTCGGTGGAGAGTCCAAACCAGGTGCCCGCATTGCACATTCCCCCCGAGTATGAGGATTTGGCTGTTGTGTTCAGTAAGTCGAGGGCGACGCAGTTACCTCCTCATAGGCAGGAGCTGCGATAGACCTCCAGGCAGGAGCTGCGCTCCCACGGAGCCATGTGTATCCTCTGTCTCAAGAGGAGAAGAGAGCTATGGAGACTTACATAGACGAATCTCTGAGACAAGGATACATACGGCCATCCACTTCCCCTGCGTCCTCAAGTTTATTTTTTGTGAAGAAGAAGGATGGAGGGTTACGCCCGTGCATTGATTACCGTAGTCTCAATCAGATCACGGTGAAGTACAGTTATCCACTTCCTCTGATTGCGACCATGACGGAGTCATTGCACGGGGCGCGTTTTTTCACAAAATTAGATCTCAGGAGCGCTTACAACTTGATACGCATTAGAGAGGGCGATGAATGGAAGACAGCGTTTAGTACCACCTCGGGTCATTACGAGTACCTTGTCATGCCATACGGGTTGATAAACGCTCCTTCAGTTTTCCAATCATTCGTGGATGAGATCTTCAGGGACAGGCAGGGGGTGGTCGTGTACATAGATGACATTCTCGTGTACTCGTCTACCCGAGTCGAGCATGTGGCCCTGGTGCGCCGAGTGTTGAGGAGGCTGTTGGAGCATGACCTGTATGTCAAGGCAGAGAAATGTCTGTTTTTCCAGGAGTCGATCTCCTTTTTGGGTTATCAGTTGTCTGCGTCAGGGGTGAAGATGGAGGTTGACCGGGTGTCAGCCGTGCGTAATTGGCAGACTCCAACCACTGTTAAAGAGGTGCAGCAGTTTTTGGGGTTTGCAAATTACTACCGGAGGTTTATCCGGGGTTTTGGACAGGTGGCAGCTCCCATAACGTCTCTTTTGAAGGAGGGTCCGGTGCGTTTGCAGTGGTCAGCCGAGGCGGACAGGGCTTTTGGGAGACTGAAGGACCTGTTTACTTCGGCTCCGGTGCTGGCGCATCCGGATCCCTCTTTACCATTTCAGGTAGAGGTGGACGCGTCAGAGGCCGGGTATAGGGCCGTGCTTTCATAACGGTCCGGCACGCCACCTAAACTCCGCCCCTGTGCCTTTTATTCCAAAAAGCTCAGTCCGGCGGAGCGAAATTATGACGTAGGGGACAGGGAGCTGTTAGCCGTGGTACAGGCCCTAAAGGTGTGGAGGCATTGGCTTGAGGGGGCTCAACACCCTTTTCTCATTTTGACTGACCACCGTAACCTGGAGTACATCCGGGCAGCTAGGAGACTGAACCCTCGCCAGGCGCGGTGGAACATGTTTTTGGCCAGGTTCGTATTTAAGATCACGTACATCCCTGGGTCACAGAACGGTAAGGCAGACGCACTGTCTCGGCGGTATGACACGGAGGAGAGGTCCGTGGAGCCCACTCCCATACTGCCGGAGTCTTGTCTGGTGGCACCGGTAGTGTGGGAGGTCGATGCTGAGATCGAGCGGGCGTTGCGCACCGACCCTAGTCCTCCTCAATGCCCGGAGGGTCGGACATACGTCCCGCTCGAGGTTCGGGATCGATTGATCTATTGGGTTCACACGTCACCCTCCTCTGGACATCCTGGTATTGGCCGGACAGTGCACTGCCTTAGTGCTAAGTACTGGTGGCCCACGTTAGCCAGGGATGTGAGGGTTTATGTCTCCTCCTGCTCGGTGTGCGCCAAGTGTAAGGCGCCTAGACATCTGCCTAGGGGTAAGTTACAACCCCTGCCCGTTCCACAACGACCATGGTCTCACCTCTCGGTGGACTTCGTCACTGACCTTCCCCCCTCGCAGGGGAATACTACTATACTGGTCATTGTGGACCGGTTCTCTAAGGCCTGTCGTTTGCTCCCTATGCCGGGCCTTCCTAATGCCCTACAGACCGCCGAAGCTCTATTCACCCACGTTTTCCGGCACTACGGGGTACCCGAGGATATTGTGTCTGATCGAGGTCCCCAGTTCACCTCCAGAGTCTGGAGAGCATTTATGGAGCGTTTGGGGGTCTCTGTGAGCCTCACCTCGGGTTACCATCCTGAGAGTAATGGGCAGGTGGAACGTGTGAACCAGGATGTGGGTAGGTTTCTTAGATCATACTGCCAGGACCGGCCGGAGGAGTGGGCACGGTACGTTCCCTGGGCAGAAATGGCCCAGAATTCCCTACGCCATTCATCAACTAACCTAACCCCTTTCCAATGTGTGTTAGGTTACCAGCCGGTTCTGGCACCATGGCAGCAGAGCCAGATCGAGGCTCCTGCGGTGGATGAGTGGGTGCGGCGCTTGGAGGAGACGTGGAACGCTGCACACGTCCACCTGCAGCGGGCCCTCCGTCGTCAGAAGGCGAGCGCTGATCTCCACCGCAGTGAGGGGCCGGTGTACGCACCTGGTGATCGAGTCTGGCTCTCTACCAGAAACCTGCCCCTCCGCCTGCCCTGCCGGAAACTGGATCGGCGGTTTGTGGGGCCGTTTAAAGTCCTGAGAAGATTGAACGAGGTGTGTTACAGATTACAACTGCCTATTGATTATAAGAATATTAACCCCTCGTTCCATGTGTCTCTTCTCAGGCCGGTGGTAGCTGGTCCACTCCAGGAAGATGAAATCAGAGAGACTCCTCCGCCCCCATTGGACATCGAGGGGGCACCGGCGTACACCGTGCGGTCCATCTTGGATTCGAGACGTCGGATGGGGGGTCTCCAATATCTCGTGGAGTGGGAGGGGTACGGCCCGGAGGAACGGTACTGGATGCCGAGGAGAGACATTTTGGACCCGTCTCTCCTGACAGAATTCCACCGTAGTCACCCGACGCGCCCTGCTCCGCGTCCTCCTGGTCGTCCCCGAGGCCGGAGTCGGCGCACGTCTGGAGCCGCGCGTCAAGGGGGGGTACTGTCACGGTTTCGGCCGAGGCTGCCTCTCTTCCTTGCTCGGGCAGGCTTCGGCGGTTGTCGTCTCCGGAGTACTAGCTGCCACCGTTGTATGTTTCGATGTTCGTTTGGTTTTGTCTTGATGTTGTACACCTGTTTTTGTTTAGCGTTCATTAGTGTCCTATAAGTTCTCATTGTGTTTGTCAGGTGTTGTGTGTGATTGTACTTGCTGTCGTGTTTGTGCGCTACTGTTGGTTGTCAGTGCTTCGTTGTTTTCCTCCTCTGTTTGGGAGGGTTCTCGCACATGTTAGTGCGCATTTTGTTTTACGCCTGTGTGCGTATTTTCTCGCCTCCGGGCTTTTTTGCTCGTGTTATGAGTGAGTGTTCACTAAAGTCTTTTGGACTAAGTTTCTGCGTCCTGCGCCTGATTCCTGCACCACACCCACCTACAGCACCCGCTGACAACGACATTCTAGTTACTCCACAATATTAACCTAATTGACAGTGAGAATAATTAATACAAATATATAATAAAAAGGAATACAAAAATACCTGTGTCCAACAAGGCACTAAAGTAATACTGCAAAGAATGTGGCAAAGCAATTAACTTTATGTCCTGAATACAAAGTGTTATGTTTGGGTCAAATCCAATACAACACATTACTGAGTACCATTCTTCATATTTTCAAGCATAGTGGTGGCTGCATCATGTTATGGGTATTCTTGTAATCGTTAAGGACTGGGGAGTTCTTCAGGATAAAAAAAATAAATGGAATGGAGTGAAGCACAGGCAAAATCCTAGAGGGAAATCTGGTTCAGTCCGCTTTCCACCAGACACTGGGAGATGAATTCACCTTTCATCAGGACAATAACATAAAATGCTAAATTGCTTACCAAGAAAACAGCTAATGTTCCTGGGTGGCTGAGGTACTGTTTTGACTTAAATCTACTTGAAAATATGTGGCAAGACCTGAAAATGGTTGTCTAGCAATGATCAACAGCCAATTTGACAGAGCTTGAAGAATTTTGAAAAGAATAATGGGCAAATGTTGCACAATCCAGGTGTGGAAAGCTCTTATAGATTTACCCAGAAAGACTCACAGCTGTAATCCCTGCCAAAGCTGCTTCTACAAAGTATTGACTCAGGGTGTGAATACTTATGTAAATGTCATTTTCATTAAATCTGCAAACATTTCTAAAAACATGTTTTCCCTTTGTCATTATGGGGTATTGTGTGTAGATGGGGTGAGAGAAAAAAAAACAATTTAATCCATTTTTGAATTCAGGCTGTAACACAACAACATGTGGAATAAATCAAGGGGTATGAATACTTTCTGAAGGCACTGTGCATACCAAGAGAGAGAAGTTCATTTCCGAACGACCCACCGTTAGTCAGCAGTGCACACACACGCACACACACAAAAAGACATGTCCTATTTTGCAATCCCTGCAAGTTCTCGAAAATATGTTTTTAATTATGTGACCACCTGGGGAGCCGTGGATTTAGAAGCTCCTCTTGAAACAAATGCAGCCATTTTCCGTAATTACATTGGACAAATGTTCTCACATCACCTTGTCAAGAACTTGTGTTGTTGTCCGGAAATATTGTTGTTTATTATTGTTGTGTCAATTCCTGACTACAAGCTATACCGAGCACTCAAGCCTAAATCCACCCAGGGTGCTCAAAGCACTCCCAACCTGCAGGGGGCAACCATGCAACCGGAGCTGTTGAAACCAACCACCAGGAAGTGCTCTGGGGACCATATTAACCTGCGCACCCACAAGCAGTGCATGTGCATGGCATCGAAATGTTTGGTAAAAGCTTACTTGGCTCTCACTCATTCCTGAGAAGAGATACCAATGACCACAGCTCCTGATCATCCAAAGACGCAACTGGTAGGACAGAATGTGTTGTGAATTCATGCTTCTATATGCCCTTTTGGTTTGGTTGTAACATACAATACAATTATTAATTAAATTAAATAGTGAAGACTTCATTATGTGAACGTAGTACTTGACAGTAACGTTACTATAATCATGTGTATTGTTAAATGTTTAATTATGATATTGATATTTAATTATTAACTTGCAATGATCCTAGGTTAATCTAAATGATGAAATGATTGTTTGGTTAGGTTTGAGGATTCAGTAACATTAGTTTATGCTTATTTTTGAGAAAGGGAATTGAGAGTTATTTGTAACTAATCCATGGTTTTTGGTTGTGTGGTTTGAAGGTTATCAACCTATTCTGTTCCATCTTTATGACAATAAAAAATCATAAAGTGAACAGTTTTGAGTTGTCCTTTGCGTTCATCAAGGATAAAGCCGTTTTCAAGTTTGGGCAGAGCTGTGGTCAGCCAGAAATCACGCAGAACTTGACAGTTGATAACCAGCGCGGCAGTGAAGACGAGGATCAAAGGGCTGAAGTCAAGCTGTCGACGCAAAGGAAGAATTGCCTGTGAAACTCTACACCATGGCCAAGGAAACTTTTGGGAAAACAGTCAAGCAACTGAAGCAAGAGCGGACCTTAGCCAAATCTGCTTTCACCAGACAAGCGAACTACCTGAGTAAAGCTGCAGCTGGTATTATTAAGCATGAACTACAAGAGGAGTTCAGCAAGCTCAGTTCCCTGGCTAGAAGTGTCGGTGATTCAAATGATGACTACGCGGCTGGCCTACTGGCTGAAGCGGGAACTAATGGAGATGAAGAGGTCAAGCTCGACAAGGACCAGCATGCTGATCTTGAAAGGACGATTGAAGAGTGCGACATGAAATTGGAGGAAATCCGAGAGGCAGTCCAATTCAACCTCTGGCCAAGATACGGTAAAGAGGAGGTAGACTTTGCAATCCAAGAAGCGGAGAAAGCATGTGACAGAGCCAAAGAAACCCCTGTCACTGCTATTAACAGGGACGGCTATGAACTACAGCTGGAAAGAGCGAGGAAGCTAATCCATGATGCAAGTGAAAGCCTGAAAGACTGGGAAAAATGGGTCCCACACGATGAGACTGCAGATCTGAAAAGCAGAGTAAAAGATCTGAGAATATTCGGCAGTAACCTCGAGGCCAAAAGAACAGAATTCCTCATCGCACAGAGAATTGCAGAAGAGGACAGAAGACCTACAGAGCTTCAACCAAGAGCAGTCCCACAACCAGTGGTGAGAATAAAACCAACCAGTCTACCTAAATTCACTGGGCTTAGGAGGAATTTCCACAGATGGAGGAAAGACTGGGAGAGCCTGCAAAAGCAGGGAGAGCCGACTGGTTCAGTGGAGGTGAAGAAGTTTCAACTTCTTGACAGTGTGGACGAGAGAATATGTAGGGACCTGCGCCTGTCATCATATAACAGTGCTGAAGACATGTTTAGAGTACTCCAAAACCGGTATGGAAACAAGCCAACAATTGCTTTGGAGATAATTGAGGACCTGGAGAGGATCCCTCCTTTAAAGTCACACCAACCAAGGAAGGTTATTGACCTGATTCAAGCTGTGGAAAAGGCCCTGAATGACCTCACGGAGCTCGAAAGCAGTGGAGCCATAAAGAATCCCCTTGTCATCAGATCCATAGAGAGCAAGCTGCCGGATAACATGAAGAGGGACTGGCTGACATTCATGGTCAACCCAAGAAATGGAGTCACACCGGACAATCACTTCGACAGCCTTCTAAGATTTTTAAAGACACAAGAGGACATACTGGAGAAACTAGACCAGTTGGGTGTAAGTGAAAACCCTGAAAAGAAAGCTACGTACCCGGAGAAGCGGTATGCTTCCACAAGGTCCACGAAAGGGAGGATGCGTTGTGTGTGGAGATGAAAAGCACCGTGAGAAGATTTTCTTTTGTAAGCAGTTCAAAGAACTAAAGCCTAGTGAGAAGCTGAATGCTGTCGAAAGACTGGGAGCATGCAGAAGATGCCTCAGATGTCATGGAGAGGATGAGGAATGTACGGACACTTACCTTTGCAGAAACAGAGACTGCAAAAGAGGAAGCTCCTCGGATCACCATTTCTTTCTCTGCCTTAAAGGAGGGGCTAAGAGGAAAGAATACGTGAAAGTGGAAAAACCCAGCACCAGGAGGCAAACATTCACAGAGGAGCAAGAGAGATTAATACGTGAGCTCACCCCGGACGTGGCAGAAAAATTCAGGAATGCTTTCACCAACATGGCAAAATCACACTGCACTGGAGGAAGCCTTCCTGGGGTAATGGACTCAAGCACACGTGAATTACCAGTTATTCTTATGCTTCTCGAAGTAACTACTAACGCAGGGCAGAAAATTGGAACTCTCATTGACTTAGCATCAGACACCAACTACATCACTCACACAGCCGCCAGGAGACTGAAGCTTCGAAGTGAAAGGATCACACTAGTCGTCCATGGAGTTGGAGGCATGGCCATGAAGGTGAAGACCAAAAGATACTTACTCAAGGTGAGAGTCAAGACACCAAGAGGCACGGAGAAAGCTCATGAGCTGATCTGTTATGGGTTGGATGAGATTGCAAAAGTTCACAGAGCAATCAAAGCACAACACCTCAAGAAGTTCTTCCCGATACCAACCTGGAAGACCTTCACAGACCAGAACATGTTGAGCTTCTCATAAGCCACCGGGAAGGAAGACTTGCTCCACAGAGAGTAAAGGTAGTAGGAGATCTTGTCCTGTGGGAGAGCCCTTTAGGAAAGACCGTTGGAGGAGCACATCCAGACCTCTGTGAAGTAGTGGACATGGCCCTGCACAATTCTGAAACTCATTTTGCACGATCTATGAGAATCACAGCAGTAAAGTATCAAGAAATTGCTGAGATGCAAGAATCTAGAGCTGAAACTAAAACCACTGTTATTGGCAAAGAGTTCTTGGACTGGTGGAAGTGGGACAGCATTGGTGCGGCCTGTGAACCCATGTGTGGAGGATGTCGTTGTGGTAACTGTCAACCAGGCGGCAAAGACATGACTCTTAGTGAAGAAAGAGAGCTTGAGATAATCAGGCAAGGTCTCAGTTACGTGGAGTCAGATGTGCATAGTCAGGAGCCTCACTGGGACACAAAATACCCTTGGATTGAAGATCCAAGTTCCCTGCCCAACAACAGAAGCGCAGTGGAAGCCACGTTTCTGAGGACGGAGAAACAACTCAAGAGAGAACCAGATTGGCGTGCAGCATACACAACTCAAGTTCATGAGATGGTGGAAAGGAAGGCAGCAAAGAAACTCACTAGAAAGACCATTGCCGACTGGAAAGGTCCAGTATGGTACGTCAGTCACTTGATAGCACCAAACCCACACTCTATAACTACACCTGTCCGACTGGTATGGAACAGCAGCCAGAGGTTTAGAGGAAGCAGCATGAATGACCTTCTTCTGAAAGGGCCTGATGTACTTAATCCTATTCGAGCGGTACTGCTAAGGTTCAGGAGAGGAATCCATGCTGCTCTCGGCGACATCAAAAAGATGTACAATTCTGTGTGGCTCGAAGACCTGGAGATGCACCTCCATAGATTCCTCTGGAGAGACGGTGATGATGGGGACATTGAGGAATATGCCATCACCAGGGTCAACATGGGCGATCGACCAGCAGGGTGTATCGCACAACTAGCCATGAGAGAAACAGCGAAGTTGCCCATGTTCACACATCTGAAAGAGGAACGGAGGGTCCTTGAAGAGGATTCCCTACGTAGATGACATCCTGACATCCCATAATGACCTGGAAAAGCTAGACGGAACCACCAAAAGAGTCGAAGAAATCCTAAAGGCAGGTGGATTCTTCCTCAAGCCGTGGGTCCGATCAGGCCAAAGTGGGAGGCAAACATCTACATCAGAACATCCAACATCATCAGATGAAGTCTTCATCCTCCCCAACCAAGTGAGAGAAGGAGACAACAGAGCCCTTGGAGTTGGTTATTTAGTCGAATCAGACAAACTGTACCTCATGACCTCGATAAACTTCTCAAAGAGACAAAAGAAGATGGGGATCAGTCAAGATCTCGTTGGAGAGGAAGTGAGAATGAAAACTCCAAACCCACTGACCAGAAGGCAACTGCTTAGCCAAGTAGCTAGTTTGTATGACCCAATAGGCCTTGCAACACCTGCCAAACAGAAAGGAGCCATTTTAGTCAGAAAAGCATTCCAAGAAACTGGATGCAAAGCTCTAACAAGAGACACATGGGACACACCTCTGTCTGAGAAACTTAGAGGAGAAGCAATTCGCCTGTTTGAGGAATACAGACACCTCAACCAAATTACCTTCCATAGAAGCCTGACTCCAGTCAAAAGGATTGGAGAACCCTGGGGAATAACATTCTCAGATGGGAGCGACCAGATTTATGGAGCAGTGGCATACTTCAGGTGGGAGACCGAGCAAGGCATCCTGGTCCGTCTTGTTGAGTCCAAAGCCAAGCTTACACCACTTGACCAAAAGGGAGAACCAGTGAAGGCTGAAGTCTGTGGTGCTGTGTTCGCTGCAAGACTCAGGAAATACATTGAAAAGCACAGTCGGATGCAAGTAGGACGTTGGATCCATCTGTTAGATAGTCAAACTGTGCTGGGTGCAATCCAAAGGGACAGTTATGGGTACCAGACCTTTTTGCAAACAGAGTGGGAGAGATCCAGAAGTCCACATCAGTTGAGGACTGGAGATGGATTCCAGGTGAGCAAAACATTGCTGACCTCATGACAAGAGGAGCAACCCCAGAGGACCTCAAAGAGAACTCTGTGTGGCAGAACGGCCCAGAGTTTCTGAAACGACCTGTAGAGGATTGGCCGACAAAGTCAGCCAAAGAAGTCGCTGCAGATGCCAAAGAAGGCATAAACAAGCTCCAAAGGAAATGTTTTACAGCAGCACTGACCCGAGCGCAGGTGGGGAAAAAGATCCAACATGCTCCACGTATACCAATATCTCCAACCTCTGACAAAGGTAAAGACCTGCAAAGCAGCCCTAATGGAAGAGGGCAACAAATCCAAGTCCAAAGACCACCTTCTGGTTATTCAGTGGGGAATATCCTTAACATCAGCAAGTTCAGCAGTTTAACCAGGTTGACAAGAGTCATTGCCTGGGTGTGGAGAGCTGCCACAAGGTGGAAAGAAATGCTAGCCAAGACCACCACCACAAGCAAGCCAAAGAAAAGGAAATTCCTTCAGCTCTTGAGATCAAGTCCAGAATCAAGAAAGCTACACTTACCATCATGGAGTGTGAAGATGCACTCAGGGATCTCTTCCTTGCAGCCCAAAAGGATGTAACCTGGCCAGACACCACACTCAGCAGGCTTGCTGTGGTCAAAGAGGAAAACACTGGACTCTTGCTCTGTGGAGGAAGATTCCAAATCTTTAATGAAGAAAAACTGCAGTACAGGCTTGCCAGAGTTATTGACGTTAACACTGACAAGAAGGGAATTGTGAGGGATGTATATCTCCGATCCTTCCCCAGCTACCCAGTCGCAACTGTGAAGCCCACTAAAAAGATGGAAAAACATTCAATCAAGATACCAGCAACAGTTCTTCACAGGGATGTCAGACGGATAGTTGTCTTGCTTCCAGTTGAAGAGCAGCAGCAACAGGATCAAAAATAGAGTAACTGAATCCAACACATCACAGTTCTGTGTGACCTCCTTGGGTTGAAGAACCAGGAGGTCAAGTGGGAGGTGTTGTGTCAATTCCTGACTACAAGCTATACCGAGCACTCAAGCCTAAATCCACCCAGGGTGCTCAAAGCACTCCCAACCTGCAGGGGGCAACCATGCAACCGGAGCTGTTGAAACCAACCACCAGGAAGTGCTCTGGGGACCATATTAACCTGCACACCCACAACCAGTGCATGTGCATGGCATCGAAATGTTTGGTAAAAGCTTACTTGGCTCTCACTCATTCCTGAGAAGAGATACCAATGACCACAGCTCCTGATCATCCAAAGACGCAACTGGTAGGACAGAATGTGTTGTGAATTCATGCTTCTATATGCCCTTTTGGTTTGGTTGTAACATACAATACAATTATTAATTAAATTAAATAGTGAAGACTTCATTATGTGAACGTAGTACTTGACAGTAACGTTACTATAATCATGTGTATTGTTAAATGTTTAATTATGATATTGATATTTAATTATTAACTTGCAATGATCCTAGGTTAATCTAAATGATGAAATGATTGTTTGGTTAGGTTTGAGGATTCAGTAACATTAGTTTATGCTTATTTTTGAGAAAGGGAATTGAGAGTTATTTGTAACTAATCCATGGTTTTTGGTTGTGTGGTTTGAAGGTTATCAACCTATTCTGTTCCATCTTTATGACAATAAAAAATCATAAAGTGAACAGTTTTGAGTTGTCCTTTGCGTTCATCAAGGATAAAGCCGTTTTCAAGTTTGGGCAGAGCTGTGGTCAGCCAGAAATCACGCAGAACTTGACAATTATTTAGAGTCAGTAAACATCACATTTGTCATCTCTGGAGTCATGATTAATCAGTAAGTAGAGGAAGCTACCAGTGGATAAAACAGTACACAACTGTACCATGTACAAGGTATCAAACCTTTCAGCTGTTGATGATACAGGTGATTGTTATTTTTTTAATTTTTTAATTTTTTTTGGGGGGGGGCACTACATAGATGAAGCACCAGTATGGCAGCCGTTGTCATGGTAAATCAGGGTGACATAATATTGTGTTTTATACTTTTAGATATTGAATGACAAATGCAGCATTTCCTTCATAAGGCTGGTGGATATTGGAATTTGAAATTATTTTCTGTGTCACTCACACCATCTGACAGACCCCTACGATTCCATCTGAATGCAGAGAGACGAAAATACATGAAAAGCTCAAGAGCAATAAAATAAATCACCCCCAACCGTAACATGAACTTACATTTCATGCCTCAAGTGGGGAAACGGGGCTTTAAATCATAAAATCATTTCATCTGTGGAGGGGCCTCTGAAAACCATGCAGCACTGCTGAGACTAACACTTTCTACTGTCTCGCCTAGTCCTATCCTCCAGGCAGAACCACAGACTCCAAGGATCCAGAGGATTAACTGCTATTTCTACCCAGCAAACAAACACTGCTGTGTGTGTGTGTGTGTGTGTGTGTGTGTGTGTGTGTGTGATACAGTGGGGAGAACAAGTATTTGATACACTGCCGATTTTGCAGGTTTTCCTACTTACAAAGCATGTAGAGGTCTGTAATTTTTATCATAGGTACACTTCAACTGTGAGAGACGGAAAAAAAATCCATAAAATCACATTGTATGATTTTTAAGTAATTAATTTCCATTTTATTGCATGACATAAGTATTTGATACATCAGAAAAGCGGAACTTAATATTTGGTACAGAAACCTTTGTTTGCAATTACAGAGATCATACATTTCCTGTAGGTCTTGACCAGGTTTGCACACACTGCAGCAGGGATTTTGGCCCACTCCTCCATACAGACCTTCTCCAGATCCTTCAGGTTTTGGGCCTGTCGCTGGGCAATACGGACTTTCAGCTCCCTCCAAAGATTTTCTATTGGGTTCAGGTCTGGAGACTGGCTAGGCCACTCCAGGACCTTGAGATGCTTCTTACGGAGCCACTCCTTAGTTGCCCTGGCTGTGTATTTCGGGTCGTTGTCATGCTGGAAGACCCAGCCACGACCCATCTTCAATGCTCTTACTGAGGGAAGGAGGTTGTTGGCCAAGATCTGGCGATACATGGCCCCATCCATCCTCCCCTCAATATGGTGCAGTCGTCCTGTCCCCTTTGCAGAAAATAATCCCCAAAGAATGATGTTCCCACCTCCATGCTTCACGGTTGGGATGGTGTTCTTGGGGATGTACTCATCCTTCTTCTTCCACCAAACACACAGCGAGTGGAGTTTAGACCAAAAAGCTCTATTTTTGTCTCATCAGACCACATAACCTTCTCCCATTCCTCCTCTGGATCATCCAGATGGTCATTGGCAAACTTCAGACAGGCCTGGACATGCACTGGCTTGAGCAGGGGGACCTTTCGTGCGCTGCAGGATTTTAATCCATGACGGCATAGTGTGTTACTAATGGTTTTCTTTGAGACTGTGGTCCCAGCTCTCTTCAGGTCATTGACCAGGTCCTGCCGTGTAGTTCTGGGCTGATCCCTCACCTTCCTCATGATCATTGATGCCCCACGAGGTGACATCTGGCATGGAGCCCCAGACCGAGGGTGATTGACCGTCATCTTGAACTTCTTCCATTTTCTAATAATTGCGCCAACAGTTGTTGCCTTCTCACCAAGCTGCTTGCCCATTGTCCTGTAGCCCATCCCAGCCTTGTGCAGGTCTACAATTTTATCCCTGATGTCCTTACACAGCTCTCTGGTCTTGGCCATTGTGGAGAGGTTGGAGTCTGTTTGATTGAGTGTGTGGACAGGTGTCTTTTATACAGGTAACGAGTTCAAACAGGTGCAGTTAATATAGGTAATGAGTGGAGAACAGGAGGGCTTCTTAAAGAAAAACTAACAGGTCTGTGAGAGCCGGAATTCTTACTGGTTGGTAGGTGATCAAATACTTATGTCATGCAATAAAATACAAATGAATTACTTAAAAATCATACAATGTGATTTTCTGGATTTTTGTTTTAGATTCCGTCTCTCACAGTTAAAGTGTACCTATGATAAAAATTACATTTTTACATTTTTAAAAAACATTTGTCATTTAGCAGACGCTCTTATCCAGAGCGACTTACAGTTAGTGAGTGCATACATTATATTTTTTATACTGGCCCCCCGTGGGAATCGAACCCACAACCCTGGCGTTGCAAACACCATGCTCTACCAACATCCCTGCCGGCCATTCCCTCCCCTACCCTGGGCCAATTGTGCGCCGCCCCATGGATCTCCCGGTCGCGGCCGGCTTCGACAGAGCCTGGATTCGAACCAGGATCTCTAGTGGCACAGCTAGCACTGCGATACAGTGCCTTAGACCACTGCGCCACTCGGGAGACTATTACAGACCTCTACATGCTTTGTAAGTAGGAAAACCTGCAAAATCGGCAGTGTATCAAATACTTGTTCTCCCCACTGTATATCTTGGCCACCATACTGCCATCGAATCCTTGTAGTTTCCCTGTTATTCATTTTAACAGTAACCACTCAGTTCATTATTGTTTACCCAAGTAATGATTTCCTTCCAGTCAGAGGAAACCTGCTGGTTCTTAGGGTTGAAGGTGTCTGATATGATAAATAGTTCTGCTGTGAGGAGAGAAGAAACATGTTAGTAAATACTTCACTGTCTGGCTGACTTCCTTCCTGACTTCTGATCTAAATCTTCTCCTTTCTAGCTTTTCTACATCCAGCCACTCATATCACAGGGTATGATAGAACATCGTCGCTAGCACATGGACACAGGAGACAGAGAACAAGCTGTGACCCAAATAAAAGACTCGATAATCTCCTGAAACAGATTCAGCAAGTGGAGGAAGAGAAACTTCACTCAATAAGAATGCTACAGGGATTGGTGCTGCTGCCGAGGATTGCGGCAACCACCAGCCAGCAGAACAACAGAACACACACAACCAGGGAGGAAAACACAAAAGTGAAAGAAATCACCCAAGAATTTGAACAGACAAGAGTGTGTTATGGGAATTAGTTAAATACTGGTGGTCTAAACCACAGAGGATACTCTCTGTAAAACAGGTCCATTCTTGACCCCAGCATCCCCAATTTCACTACTCAATAGAAACGCAAAAGTTTAAGTTGAGACTGAACTGAGAAACAAAACTCAGGAGACAAGGACTATGCATCTATTCATGGGATGACAACTGTATTTCTTAAAACTTTTGTGCATCAACAACACCCCCTATAAATCACATGAATATGACAAGAGGTAGGGGAGGAGCCTCAGAGAGACCTTAAACCTCCCACACACCAGCCAGACTGTCAGACTCTACCATAACACGTGAAGAACTAGATAAGTCAATGGGAACACCCCAATGAGGCCAAAAGCATCTGCTGGGGCCAAGGCGGTCCTGCTGGCTGGTGTGTGCCTGCGTGCATGTGTCTGTGTACGCTCACACGTGCATGTGTCTGTGTAGCCCTCCGTGCAGCTACCTCAGGCAGACACACACAGACTCTAATTAAAAGACAGGATCTGGATGGTGGTCTGGAAGAGGAGGAAGCCATTAACAAAGGCATCATCTCAACAGGATCAAAACAAAAGAGGAGTAAATATTTCTACACAGTCCCTACGCTGACCATCATACACTGGGGTACTTAAAGATTTATTATATACTTTTTCCTCTCCAACGAAGGAAAGAAACGAGTGGATGTGTGAGAGTAGCCATGAAAATTATATTATTTTATAGAGTGGAATTTTTACGGCTTATGGTTTTGATTACATGTATAATACTGTACCAGCACAAGCAATATCTCAAACTATAACCACATCCAAAGACATACACCACCTCTTCAGATACACGTGGTTTGTTATTACACATTCATGTTTATTATTACACGTTAATGTTTGTTATTACATGTGAATGTTTGTTATTACACATGAATGAATATGTTATTACACATTCATGTTTATTACACATTGTTTGTTGTTACGCATTAATGTTTATGTTTGTTATTATACATGAATGTTTGTTATTACACATTAATTAATGTTTTTACACATTCACGTTTATTACTCATTGTTTGTTATTACGTGTTATTGTTTGTTATTCCGTGTTAATGTTTGTTATTACATGTTAATGTTTGTTATTACACATTAATGTTTGTTATTACATGTTAATGTTTGTTATTACGTGTTAATGTTTGTTATTACATGTTAATGTTTGTTATTACACATTGTTTGTTATTACACATTAATGAATATGTTATTAGACATTACACAATTATTTTACTGCTTCTGTCACAGACAATACAGGTTCTATCTCTGGCCCTTCACCTTCAAGTGATGAAGCTGCTTCACATGGAGTCTTTCCAAAGAAAGCGTGCACAGCATTCTTCAGTGTGACATTTAGCTCCAATAACCAAGGGCATCCCTCGGAGACAAGTTCACCTTTGGAACAGAAAACAAAAGCATTTTTCCGGATGAAACAAGGGACATTTACTCTGGATGAACGTGTACCCAGTCATCTGTGGAATCTGACGCAAGCTCAACTGCTTACCACACTGAACTGCCCTGCCCCTAAGGAACATGGGTTTCGACATCGCCACCACCACTCTAAAACAATTTGAGGACACTCGCGATTAAGTGGTTCAAGTAGCGTTTAATTACATATAGGAAGGAGGGCTAATTTCTTGTTAATCAAAGCTCTATTAACGGCCAGTGAATCCCAATTAACGTCCAATACATATTTAACAGATAAGGAGTTCTGGCAGCAAACCACTCTCAGGTCTCCTTCCTCCTCTCTTTCCCCCCTCCTACGTAATGTCAGTGAAGTGGTGCATATTACCTATCATAACAGCTTTAATGAAGTCTCTGACCTAGCCCTGATGCATGTAGGACAAAATGGCACCTACTGCTCCAGCCCTCCACTCAACACCTCTGAAGAGCTCTAGCAGTCACTTTGACCTCTCATTGTATTCAACACAGAGACAGTCACTTTGACCTCTCATTGTATTCAACACAGAGACAGTCACTTTGACCTCTCATTGTATTCAACACAGAGACAGTCACTTTGACCTCTCATTGTATTCAACACAGAGACAGTCACTTTGACCTCTCATTGTATTCAACACAGAGACAGTCACTTTGACCTCTCATTGTATTCAACACAGAGACAGTCACTTTGACCTCTCATTGTATTCAACACAGAGACAGTCACTTTGACCTCTCATTATATTCAACACAGAGACAGTCACTTTGACCTCTCATTGTATTCAACACAGAGACAGTCACTTTGACCTCTCATTGTATTCAACACAGAGACAGTCACTTTGACCTCTCATTGTATTCAACACAGAGACAGTCACTTTGACCTCTCATTGTATTCAACACAGAGACAGTCACTTTGACCTCTCATTGTATTCAACACAGAGACAGTCACTTTGACCTCTCATTGTATTCAACACAGAGACAGTCACTTTGACCTCTCATTGTATTCAACACAGAGACAGTCACTTTGACCTCTCATTGTATTCAACACAGAGACAGTCACTTTGACCTCTCATTGTATTCAACACAGAGACAGTCACTTTGACCTCTCATTGTATTCAACACAGAGACAGTCATTTTGACCTCTCATTGTATTCAACACAGAGACAGTCACTTTGACCTCTCATTGTATTCAACACAGAGACAGTCACTTTGACCTCTCATTGTATTCAACACAGAGACAGTCACTTTGACCTCTCATTGTATTCAACACAGAGACAGTCACTTTGACCTCTCATTGTATTCAACACAGAGACAGTCACTTTGACCTCTCATTGTATTCAACACAGAGACAGTCACTTTGACCTCTCATTGTATTCAACACAGAGACAGTCATTTTGACCTCTCATTGTATTCAACACAGAGACAGTCACTTTGACCTCTCATTGTATTCAACACAGAGACAGTCATTTTGACCTCTCATTGTATTCAACACAGAGACAGTCATTTTGACCTCTCACATTATTCAACAGACAGTCAATTTGGCCTCATGTTTTTTAATACAGAGGCCGTGTTTCTTCTTCGAACAGCTGACGTGTTGATTTAGACCAGGATGAGTAAAAAATAGACACATTTGGAAATAGTATTTTCTTTCAAAAGGCAAAGGAATATGCACCTTTTTACATCTATATAGATACACAGAGGTTATTTAGAGTTGTATTAGTCGTATGTACAGGATTTTCATGGTCCAACGAAATACTTACTTGCAGGTTCTTTCTGGACAATGGGACAACAATAATACATAATAAAAGATAAACGTTTCAGTAGAATAAAATAAACATTTTAGCATCCGTATTATACAGGAAGGCATCATTTATAGTCCAATATGTACACGTTTTGGGGAAGGTGGTATTGAGGGGGACAAGTGTTTAAATTGGGCAGTTTTTTGCAATAATAAGAGTATGGTAGTAGCAGTTGTGATGTGTGTGTGTGTGTGTGTGTGTGTGTAGCGTGTGTGTGTGTGTGTGAGAGAGTGTGTGAGTGTGTGTGTGTGGCCGTGTTTAACTACACTTGTGAGGACCAGAAGTCCCACAAGAATAGTAAACAAACAAAAATTTGACCAACTGGGGACATTTTGTTAGTCCCCACAAGGTCAAATGCTATTTCTAGGGGGTTTGGGTTAGGGTTAGAATTTGTGTTCGAATTAGGTTAAGGGTTAAGGTTAGGAGCTAGGGTTAGTTTTAGGGTTAGGAGCTAGGGTTAGGTTTAGGGTTAGGAGCTAGTGTTAGTTTTAGGGTTAGGAGCTAGGGTTAGGTTTAGGAGCTAGGGTTAGGTTTAGGGTTAGGAGCTAGGGTTAGTTTTAGGGTTAGGAGCTAGGGTTAGGTTTAGGGTTAGGTGCTAGGGCTAGGTGCTAGGGTTAGGTGCTAGGGTTAGTTTTAGGGTTAGGAGCTAGGGTTAGGTTTAGAGTTAGGAGCTAGGGTTAGGGTTACGGTAATGGTACGTGTTAGGGAAAATAGGATTTTGAATGGGACTGAATTGTGTGTCCCCACAAGGTTAGTTGTACAAGACTGTGTGGACTACTGTGTGTGTGTGTGTGTGTGTGTGTGTGTGTGTGTGTGTGTGTGTGTGTGTGTAGAGAGAGAAAGTGAGTGAGAGAGAGACACAGAAAAGTGAATATGTGTGGAGAATCAGAGCAGGTGGTCAATCCAGTTCAAGTGTTCAGCAGTCTGATGGCTTGTAGATAGAAACTGTCTCTGTTGGTATCAGACATCATGCTTCGATACCGTCAACCTGACGGTAAGGAAGTGAATAGTTTGAGGCTGGGGTGTGTGGGGGCCTTCCTCAGGCACCATTTCAAATAGATGTACTGGGCTATCTTCACCACCCGCTGGAGGGCCTCCCGTACCAGGCCGTGACGTAATCGGTCAGGACACTCTCAATGGTGCAGCAGTAGTATTTGGAGAGGACCTGGGGTGGCAGGCCAAATTTCTTCAGCTGCATTGACAAGAGTGTTGTGTTGTTGGTCCATGTCAAGTCCATGTGATGTGGGCGCCAAGGAACTTCAAATGTCTGACTCCCTCTACCACAGTCCTGTTGATGTGGATTCACATGACAATGGACCTCATGGGTGCTTCCTATTTAGCATACAAGATCAGGGGCAAATTAGCTTGGCAGAGCGATGGTCTACCCACACACATCCCATCATCCATCCATCCCTCCCCTCACATACCCCCTCCACCTCTATTTTTTTTTAAAAAATTTAATTTTTTTATTTCACCTTTATTTAACCAGGTAAACCAGTTGAGAACAAGTTCTCATTTACAACTGCGACCTGGCCAAGATAAAGCAAAGCAGTGCGATAAAAACAACAACACAGAGTTACATATGGGGTAAAACAAAACAAAGTCAAAAATACAACAGAAATACATATAATATACAGTGTGCAAATTTAGCAAGTTATGGAGGTAAGGCAATAAAATAGGCTATAGTGCAAAATAATTACAATTTAGTATTAACACTGGAATGATGTGCAAGAGATGATGTGCAAATAGAGATACTGGGGTACAAATGAGCAAAATAAATAACAATATAGGGATGAGGTAGTTGGGCGGGCTAATTTCAGATGGGCTGTGTACAGGTGCAGTGATCGGTAAGGTGCTCTGACAACTGATGCTTAAAGTTAGTGAGGGAGATAAGTGTCTCCAGCTTCAGAGATTTTTGCAATTTGTTCCAGTCATTGGCAGCAGAGAACTGGAAGGAATTGCGGCCAAAGGAGGTGTTGGCTTTGGGGATGACCAGTGAGATATACCCGCTGGAGCGCAGACTACGGGTGGGTGTTGCTATGGTGACCAATGAGCTAAGATAAGGCGGGGATTTGCCTAGCAGTGATTTATAGATGGCCTGGAGCCAGTGGGTTTGGCGACGAATATGTAGTGAGGACCAGCCAACAAGAGCGTACAGGTCACAGTGGTGGGTATTATATGGGGCTTTGGAGACAAAACGGATGGCACTGTGATAGACAACATCCAATTTGCTGAGTAGAGTGTTGGAGGCTATTTTGTAAATGACATCGCCGAAGTCAAGGATCGGTAGGATAGTCAGTTTTATGAGGGCATGTTTGGCAGCATGAGTGAAGGAGGCTTTGTTGCGAAATAGGAAACCGATTCTAGATTTAACTTTGGATTGGAGATTCTTAATGTGAGTCTGGAAGGAGAGTTTACAGTCTAACCAGACACCTAGATATTTGTAGTTGTCCACATACTCTAGGTCAGACCCGTCTAGAGTAGTGATTCTAGTCGGGTGGGCGGGTGCAAGCAGCGTTCGGTTGAAGAGCATGCATTTAGTTTACTAGTGTCTATCTTTCCACCCCTCCATCCCTCCCCTCACATACCCCCTCCACCTCTATCCTTCCACCCCTCCACCACCACCACCACCCCTCCATCCCTCCCCTCACATACCCCCTCCACCTCTATCCTTCCACCCCTCCACCACCACCACCACCCCTCCATCCCTCCCCTCACATACCCCCTCCACCTCTATCCTTCCACCCCTCCACCACCACCACCACCCCTCCATCCCTCCCCCTCACATACCCCCTCCACCTCTATCCTTCCACCCCTCCACCACCACCACCCCCTCCATCCCTCCCCTCACATACCCCCTCCACCTCTATCCTTCCACCCCTCCACCACCACCACCACCCCCTCCATCCCTCCCCTCACATACCCCCTCCACCTCTATCCTTCCACCCCTCCACCACCACCCCTCCATCCCTCTACCCCTCATCTCATCAGCCTATGTCCAATCACCTCCCATCTGTCTGATGAGGCTGGCTACATGTGTCCATTAAGGGGAGCTGAAGGACAGCTGAGGGGGTTAGGTGTCAGAACTGGGTGGGTGGGTGACAGGCAGAGAGGGACTGGATAGGGCCCTCTAAACCATTGGTCACTTAGCTGTGGCTGGGGTGAGAAATGTCTCACACTGGTCATATCAGTGACATTATCTGTGTTAGAGAGAGACATAGAGAGAGGGAGGAAGAGAGAGAGAGAGAGAGGGAGACAGAGAGAGAGAGAGAGAGAGAGGGAGACATAGAGAGAGGGAGGAAGATGGAGAGAGAGAGCGAGATAATGATTTTGTACAGAGGAAGATGAAGGGAGAGAGAGTGATGTTCCTCCCAGCTGGTGAGGGCTCAGTCCATTGCCCCCCTCCCCCAATTCAACCCCCTCCATCCCTCACACACGACCACCTCTCCCCTCTGTTCTGACATGTGAGACAGAGCTGCTGTTAATGATCTTAATCACTCTTTACATTCTTTCTACTCTGCTTCCTTCACGCTCTCCTTATCCACCCTCTATCTCCTTCCCTCTCCCTCAAACACACACAGTGGCCTTGGCGGCCAACAGCTGAGCTCCCAATTAACAAAGAGGAGTGGAGCACAGAGTTGGTGGGGGGGAAGAGAGAGAGACAGAGAAACAGAGAGAGAGAGAGAGAGAGAGAGAGAGAGAGAGAGAGAGAGAGAGAGAGAGAGAGAGAGAGAGAGAGAGAGAGAGAGAGAGAGAGAGAGAGAGAGAGAGAGAGAGAGAGAGAGAGACAGAGACAGAGACAGAGACAGAGAGAGACAGAGAGAGAGACAGATAGAGAGACAGAGAGAGAGACAGAGACAGAAAGATGGGGCAATAGGCGAACCTGATCTGAGGAAAGCATCCTCTCCTCCTCCCTCTCTCCTCCCGAGTACCAGTCTTTAGGAAGTATGTTGAGATCAGTCTTCAGAGATTACCAGTGTTTTTATTTTTTATTTCCAGCGGTAGCACAGCGGGAGGCCCAGCTTCAATCAGCCCAACTAGTGCTTGGCGACAAGGACCCTGCGTTTCTACTCGGCCATGCTCTTGAAAAGTAGAAAGAGGGAAACCTTTATAAAGGACTAAACGGATTAGCCATCACACGTTATTTTGGTAATGGAAACATCAGCAGAGGAGATATAATGGAGTACGAAGTGAGTACATGGAGGTCCGGCCAGTGCAGATAGATCCAGGGTGGCTGTATCATCTGAGCATTCTCCCGGTTGGATAAAGGATCTGCCACTAATACCACCAGTGTGACATGCTTTTCTTAACCACATCCAATTTGAGGACACCAGAACACTGTTACTTCATGTATATAAAATGGGCTTTGGTTGATATGTGAGTGAGTCAGTGTGTGTGTGTGTGTGTGTGTGTGTGTGTGTGCAGTGAGGAACTTGATGAATCTCGAGTGGGGTTACAGGTTCATTTGAAAGCTGACGGAACAGAGAGTGTCTGGATAGATAGAGGGAGGGAGGGAGGGAGGGAGGGAGGGAGGAGAGAGAGTGATGGAGGGAGAGAGGGAGGGAGGGAGGTAGGGAGGGAGGGATTGATGGAGGGAAATCAGGTCAATGGGCAGCCAGGACAGTGTGGGGGGATGGGGGGCAGGGTTGGGGGTTGCAGGAGAGTGTGTTTGTGTGAGTGTGTGTGCATTTGTGTGTGTGTGTGTGTTCGCATGTGTTTGTGTGGGATTAAGGACACCACGTTGACTACGGGAGGAATGAGGCGGGGGTGGGCAGATGTCCAGGGTCCCACGACGCTTCCCAGGGGGAACCAAACAACCACTGCACCGGAATCCCCCCCACACTTCTACCGCCTAACCGCTGTCACCATGGCAACATGCCAGCCAGGGCTACCCTCCACTGTATTACTATAATTTGTTAATCTGAGCAAAATATATTCCATCAAATATCTTACCTCCACATTGAAGACAATGGCTAATTTAACCTATTGAGTGTGCAACAGCAGAGCCTGTAACCCCTGGCACTGCAACACTGTTCTTCCCACTGCAACACTGCTCTATTAACACTGCAACACTGTTCTTCCCACTGCAACACTGCTCTATTAACACTGCAACACTGTTCTTCCCACTGCAACACTGCTCTATTAACACTGCAACACTGTTCTTCCCACTGCAACACTGTTCTATTAACACTGCAACACTGTTCTTCCCACTGCAACACTGTTCTTCCCACTGCAACACTGCTCTATTAACACTGCAACACTGCTCTTCCCACTGCAACACTGTTCTATTAACACAGCAACACTGTTCTTCCCACTGCAACACTGCTCTATTAACACTGCAACACTGTTCTATTAACACTGCAACACTGTTCTATTAACACTGCAACACTGCTCTTCCCACTGCAACACTGCTCTTCCCACTGCAACACTGCTCTATTAACACTGCAACACTGTTCTTCCCACTGCAACACTGTTCTATTAACACTGCAACACTGTTCTTCCCACTGCAACACTGTTCTATTAACACTGCAACACTGTTCTTCCCACTGCAACACTGCTCTATTAACACTGCAACACTGTTCTTCCCACTGCAACACTGCTCTATTAACACTGCAACACTGTTCTTCCCACTGCAACACTGCTCTATTAACACTGCAACACTGTTCTTCCCACTGCAACACTGCTCTATTAACACTGCAACACTGTTCTTCCCACTGCAACACTGTTCTATTAACACTGCAACACTGTTCTTCCCACTGCAACACTGTTCTTCCCACTGCAACACTGCTCTATTAACACTGCAACACTGCTCTTCCCACTGCAACACTGTTCTATTAACACAGCAACACTGTTCTTCCCACTGCAACACTGCTCTATTAACACTGCAACACTGTTCTATTAACACTGCAACACTGCTCTTCCCACTGCAACACTGCTCTTCCCACTGCAACACTGCTCTTCCCACTGCAACACAGCTCTTCCCACTGCAACACTGCTCTTCCCACTGCAACACTGCTCTTCCCACTGCAACACTGCTCTTCCCACTGCAACACTGCTCTTCCCACTGCAACACAGCTCTTCCCACTGCAACACAGCTCTTCCCACTGCAACACAGCTCTTCCCACTGCAACACAGCTCTTCCCACTGCAACACTGCTCTTCCCACTGCAACACAGCTCTTCCCACTGCAACACAGCTCTTCCCACTGCAACACAGCTCTTCCCACTGCAACACAGCTCTTCCCACTGCAACACAGCTCTTCCCACTGCAACACAGCTCTTCCCACTGCAACATTGTAACACTGCTCTTCTCATCTACTCTGTACTGTCTGTGGAGACTATTGTCTTAGAGCAGTAGAATGAGCCAGAGGCTCCAGAGGACTATACCGTACAAACTGTTTACCACAGGGGGTTGGTGGCACCTTCATTAGGGAGGAGGGGCTCTGGGTAATGGCTGGAGTGGAATTAGTGGAATGGTATCAAATACACCAAACAAATACATGATGCCTTTCCATTCGCTCCGTTCCAGATATTATTATGAGCCATCCTCCCCTCCACTATTTTAATCCATATCACTACACAATGAGGCTATATGAATCACTGCTGAATAATCACAGTAAACTACTGAGTCTCAACACTGAAACAAGGAGTGTATTCACTAGGAACCAAACAGAACTGCAGAATAAATCACAGTAAACTACCCAGCCTCAACACTGAAGCCAGTTCAACAAATCAACTTCTCAGACAATAATTTAGTACGAAACCCACAAGGTCCTTGACTCTTGACAAAGACAATGGAGAATACTGTAGCGTGGCTGCCAGTGTTAGTGATCAGAGCGAGGACGACACAGTCTTAAGGACTGTCCAGGCCCACTGTCAAGGCCCACTGTCCACCAGGCATTAATCTTCTTGTGTTAGCATCATCAGCCTCAGCCTCAACACAAACACACACACACACACACACACACAGTCTCTACCCAGCATCACAGCACACACACACACACACGCATACACAGTCTCTACCCAGCATCACAGCACACACACACACACACACACGCATACACAGTCTCTACCCAGCATCACAGCACACACACACACACACACACACGCATACAGTCTCTACCCAGCATCCCAGCACACACACACACACACACACACACACACACACACACGTCTCTACCCAGCATCACAGCACACACACACACACACACACACGCATACACAGTCTCTACCCAGCATCACAGCACTATCCCTCACCACCACATATTCATCATCCACTCAACTGATTAGGACCACAATACCTGCTCCAGCTATAAAACTTATCATCGTAACGTTACCAGGCATAAATCTTGTGCTAAGGAGACAGGCTACAGTGAGGAATGGGGAGATAGTGTGTTTTGGCTGTACAGGGATTAGATTGATGATTTAGATATGCTCATACTTCCTGGCAGTGTAGTTTATAATATAATACAATGTTGTGGAACAAGGAGCAGGTACATGGTTTTTCAAGTTTGTTCAAGTGAGAAATAAATTGGATGGAGAGAGTGGGTTTTGCTTAGCTAGGCAAGCATGAAGCATCACATTTTAGAGAAGTCCAACTCAGTCTATTTTACACAATCTGGAACAAGTAGGATTACTAGACTGTTGGTGCTTTCAGTTGATCATCAAATAACAAAACTTTGAGGTTGTTTAGCATCAGACAGAGGAAAGCTATCTGGCCAATTCAGAGTGACAGGGCAAGTCTCCCAACCCTAACAGCCAATCACACATTGACACATGTTAATCTCAGACTGTGGGAGAGTGAGTCCCCCTCATCCAGACTCTTGGCCCGGGGCCGCCCAGTCCTGCTTTCCTCTGGCTGTCACTAGGCCTCAGAGGTGGGCACACACACACACACCTCTACCCAGCATCACACAAACACTCACACACACAAACACATCTCTACCCAGCGTCACACACAAACTATCATGGTCCAAACATACCGAGACAGTCGTGAAGAGGGCACGACAAAGCCTATTCCCCCTCAGGAGACGATTTGGCATGGGTCCTCAGATCCTCAAAAAGTTCTACAGCTGCACCATCGAGAGCATCCTGACTGGTTGCATCACCGCCTGATATGGCAACTGCTCAACCTCCGACCGCAAGGCACTACAGAGGGTAGCGCGTACGGCCCAGTACATCACTGGGGCCAAGCTTCCTGCCATCCAGGACCTCTATACCAGGCGGTGTCAGAGGAAGGCCCTAAAAATTGTCAAAGACTCCAGCCACCCTAGTCATAGACTGTTCTCTCTGCTACCACACGGCAAGCGGTACCGGAGCGCCAAGTCTAGGTCCAAAAGGCTTCTTAACAGCTTCTACCCCCAAGCCATAAGACTCCTGAACAGCTAATCATGGCTACCCAGACTATTTGCATTGCCCCCCCCCCACCCCTTTACGCTGCTGCTACTCTGTTTATTATTTATGCATAGTCACTTTAACTCTACCCACATGTTCATATTACCTCAACTACCTCGACTAACCAGTGCCCCCTCACATTGCCTCTGTACCGGTACCCCCTGTATATAGCCTCCCTACTGTTATATTTATTTTTCTGCTGCTCTATAATGATTAGCTATTTTTTACTTAACACTTTTTTTTATTTTCTTAAAAACTGCATTTTTGGTTAAGGGCTTGTAAGTAAGCATTTCACTGTAAGGTCTACACCTGTTGTTTTCGGCGCATGTGGCAAATACAATTTGATTTGATTAGATTTGAACCACACACACACACACACATCTCTACCCAGCATCACACACACACACACACACATAGCAGATGCACAAATATACGCATAAGGACACGCGTATGCACACACGTGATAAAGGCATGTGCACACACACACACAGGAGGGTCTAACCTTTAATTGGCTAGTGAAGTGGTGAGGGGGATAGGAGGGGCTAACTTTTAATTGGCTAGTGAAGTGGTGAGGCGGATAGGAGGGGCTAACTTTTAATTGGCTAGTGAAGTGGTGAGGCGGATAGGAGGGGCTAACCTTTAATTGGCTAGTGAAGTGGTGAGGGGGATAGGAGGGGCTAACTTTTAATTGGCTAGTGAAGTGGTGAGGCGGATAGGAGGGGCTAACCTTTAATTGGCTAGTGAAGTGGTGAGGCGGATAGGAGGGGCTAACCTTTAATTGGCTAGTGAAGTGGTGAGGGGGATAGGAGGGGCTAACCTTTAATTGGCTAGTGAAGTGGTGAGGGGGAGAAGAGGGGTTAACCTTTAATTGGCTAGTGAAGTGGTGAGGCGGATAGGAGGGGCTAACTTTTAATTGGCTAGTGAAGTGGTGAGGGGGATAGGAGGGGCTAACCTTTAATTGGCTAGTGAAGTGGTGAGGGGGATAGGAGGGGCTAACCTTTAATTGGCTAGTGAAGTGGTGAGGGGGAGAAGAGGGGTTAACCTTTAATTGGCTAGTGAAATGGTGAGGCGGATAGGAGGGGCTAACTTTTAATTGGCTAGTGAAGTGGTGAGGCGGATAGGAGGGGCTAACCTTTAATTGGCTAGTGAAGTGGTGAGGCGGATAGGAGGGGATAACCTTTAATTGGCTAGTGAAGTGGTGAGGCAGATAGGAGGGGCTAACCTTTAATTGGCTAGTGAAGTGGTGAGGCGGATAGGAGGGGCTAACCTTTAATTGGCTAGTGAAGTGGTGAGGGGGATAGGAGGGGCTAACCTTTAATTGGCTAGTGAAGTGGTGAGGGGGAGAAGAGGGGTTAACCTTTAATTGGCTAGTGAAGTGGTGAGGCGGATAGGAGGGGCTAACTTTTAATTGGCTAGTGAAGTGGTGAGGCGGATAGGAGGGGCTAACTTTTAATTGGCTAGTGAAGTGGTGAGGGGGATAGGAGGGGCTAACCTTTAATTGGCTAGTGAAGTGGTGAGGGGGATAGGAGGGGCTAACCTTTAATTGGCTAGTGAAGTGGTGAGGGGGTGAAGAGGGGTTAACCTTTAATTGGCTAGTGAAGTGGTGAGGCGGATAGGAGGGGCTAACTTTTAATTGGCTAGTGAAGTGGTGAGGCGGATAGGAGGGGCTAACCTTTAATTGGCTAGTGAAGTGGTGAGGTGGATAGGAGGGGCTAACTTTTAATTGGCTAGTGAAGTGGTGAGAAAGATAGGAGGGGCTAACCTTTAATTGGCTAGTGAAGTGGTGAGGCGGATAGGAGGGGATAACCTTTAATTGGCTAGTGAAGTGGTGAGGCAGATAGGAGGGGCTAACCTATAATTGGCTAGTGAAGTGGTGAGGCGGATAGGAGGGGCTAACCTTTAATTGGCTAGTGAAGTGGTGAGGGGGATAGGAGGGGATAACATTTAATTGGCTAGTGAAATGGTGAGGTGGATAGGAGGGGCTAACCTTTAATTGGCTAGTGAAGTGGTGAGGGGGATAAGAGGGCCTAACCTTTAATTGGCTAGTGAAGTGGTGAGGGGGATAGGAGGGGCTAACCTTTAATTGGCTAGTGAAGTGGTGAGGGGGATAAGAGGGGCTAACCTTTAATTGGCTAGTGAAGTGGTGAGAGGGATAGGAGGGGCTAACCTTTAATTGGCTAGTGAAGTGGTGAAGGGGATAGGAGGGGCTAACCTTTAATTGGCTAGTGAAGTGGTGAGGCAGATAGGAGGGGCTAACCTTTAATTGGCTAGTGAAGTGGTGAGGCGGATAGGAGGGGCTAACCTTTAATTGGCTAGTGAAGTGGTGAGGCGGATAGGAGGGGCTAACCTTTAATTGGCTAGTGAAGTGGTGAGGCGGATAGGAGGGGCTAACCTTTAATTGGCTAGTGAAGTGGTGAGGCGGATAGGAGGGGCTAACCTTTAATTGGCTAGTGAAGTGGTGAGGGGGATAGGAGGGGCTAACCTTTAATTGGCTAGTGAAGTGGTGAGGGGGATAGGAGGGGCTAACCTTTAATTGGCTAGTGAAATGGTGAGGTGGATAGGAGGGGCTAACCTTTAATTGGCTAGTGAAGTGGTGAGGGGGATAAGAGGGGCTAACCTTTAATTGGCTAGTGAAGTGGTGAGGGGGATAGGAGGGGCTAACCTTTAATTGGCTAGTGAAGTGGTGAGGGGGATAAGAGGGGCTAACCTTTAATTGGCTAGTGAAATGGTGAGGGGGGATAGGAGGGGCTAACCTTTCATTGGCTAGTGAAGTGGTGAGGGGGAGAAGAGGGGTTAACCTTTAATTGGCTAGTGAAGTGGTGAGGCGGATAGGAGGGGCTAACTTTTAATTGGCTAGTGAAGTGGTGAGGCAGATAGGAGGGGCTAACCTTTAATTGGCTAGTGAAGTGGTGAGGCGGATAGGAGGGGCTAACCTTTAATTGGCTAGTGAAGTGGTGAGGCGGATAGGAGGGGTTAACCTTTAATTGGCTAGTGAAGTGGTGAGGGGGATAGGAGGGGCTAACCTTTAATTGGCTAGTGAAGTGGTGAGGGGGATAAGAGGGGCTAACCTTTAATTGGCTAGTGAAGTGGTGAGGTGGATAGGAGGGGCTAACCTTTAATTGGCTAGTGAAGTGGTGAGGGGGATAGGAGGGGCTAACCTTTAATTTTAATTGGCTAGTGAAGTGGTGAGGGGGATAAGAGGGGCTAACCTTTAATTGGCTAGTGAAGTGGTGAGGGGGATAGGAGGGGCTAACTTTTAATTGGCTAGTGAAGTGGTGAGGCGGATAGGAGGGGCTAACCTTTAATTGGCTAGTGAAGTGGTGAGGCGGATAGGAGGGGCTAACCTTTAATTGGCTAGTGAAGTGGTGAGGGGGATAGGAGGGGCTAACCTTTAATTGGCTAGTGAAGTGGTGAGGGGGGAGAAGAGGGGTTAACCTTTAATTGGCTAGTGAAGTGGTGAGGCGGATAGGAGGGGCTAACTTTTAATTGGCTAGTGAAGTGGTGAGGGGGGATAGGAGGGGCTAACCTTTAATTGGCTAGTGAAGTGGTGAGGGGGATAGGAGGGGCTAACCTTTAATTGGCTAGTGAAGTGGTGAGGGGGAGAAGAGGGGTTAACCTTTAATTGGCTAGTGAAATGGTGAGGCGGATAGGAGGGGCTAACTTTTAATTGGCTAGTGAAGTGGTGAGGCAGATAGGAGGGGCTAACCTTTAATTGGCTAGTGAAGTGGTGAGGCGGATAGGAGGGGATAACCTTTAATTGGCTAGTGAAGTGGTGAGGCAGATAGGAGGGGCTAACCTTTAATTGGCTAGTGAAGTGGTGAGGCGGATAGGAGGGGCTAACCTTTAATTGGCTAGTGAAGTGGTGAGGGGGATAGGAGGGGCTAACCTTTAATTGGCTAGTGAAGTGGTGAGGGGGAGAAGAGGGGTTAACCTTTAATTGGCTAGTGAAGTGGTGAGGCGGATAGGAGGGGCTAACTTTTAATTGGCTAGTGAAGTGGTGAGGCGGATAGGAGGGGCTAACTTTTAATTGGCTAGTGAAGTGGTGAGGGGGATAGGAGGGGCTAACCTTTAATTGGCTAGTGAAGTGGTGAGGGGGATAGGAGGGGCTAACCTTTAATTGGCTAGTGAAGTGGTGAGGGGGAGAAGAGGGGTTAACCTTTCATTGGCTAGTGAAGTGGTGAGGCGGATAGGAGGGGCTAACTTTTAATTGGCTAGTGAAGTGGTGAGGCGGATAGGAGGGGCTAACCTTTAATTGGCTAGTGAAGTGGTGAGGTGGATAGGAGGGGCTAACTTTTAATTGGCTAGTGAAGTGGTGAGGCAGATAGGAGGGGCTAACCTTTAATTGGCTAGTGAAGTGGTGAGGCGGATAGGAGGGGATAACCTTTAATTGGCTAGTGAAGTGGTGAGGCAGATAGGAGGGGCTAACCTTTAATTGGCTAGTGAAGTGGTGAGGCGGATAGGAGGGGCTAACCTTTAATTGGCTAGTGAAGTGGTGAGGGGGATAGGAGGGGCTAACCTTTAATTGGCTAGTGAAGTGGTGAGGCAGATAGGAGGGGCTAACCTTTAATTGGCTAGTGAAGTGGTGAGGCGGATAGGAGGGGCTAACCTTTAATTGGCTAGTGAAGTGGTGAGGCGGATAGGAGGGGCTAACCTTTAATTGGCTAGTGAAGTGGTGAGGGGGATAGGAGGGGCTAACCTTTAATTGGCTAGTGAAGTGGTGAGGGGGATAGGAGGGGCTAACCTTTAATTGGCTAGTGAAGTGGTGAGGGGGATAGGAGGGGCTAACCTTTAATTGGCTAGTGAAATGGTGAGGTGGATAGGAGGGGCTAACCTTTAATTGGCTAGTGAAGTGGTGAGGGGGATAAGAGGGGCTAACCTTTAATTGGCTAGTGAAGTGGTGAGGGGGATAGGAGGGGCTAACCTTTAATTGGCTAGTGAAGTGGTGAGGGGGATAAGAGGGGCTAACCTTTAATTGGCTAGTGAAGTGGTGAGGGGGATAGGAGGGGCTAACCTTTAATTGGCTAGTGAAGTGGTGAGGGGGATAAGAGGGGCTAACCTTTAATTGGCTAGTGAAGTGGTGAGAGGGATAGGAGGGGCTAACCTTTAATTGGCTAGTGAAGTGGTGAGGTGGATAGGAGGGGCTAACCTTTAATTGGCTAGTGAAGTGGTGAGGGGGATAAGAGGGGCTAACCTTTAATTGGCTAGTGAAGTGGTGAGAGGGATAGGAGGGGCTAACCTTTAATTGGCTAGTGAAGTGGTGAGAGGGATAGGAGGGGCTAACCTTTAATTGGCTAGTGAAGTGGTGAGGGGGATAGGAGGGGCTAACCTTTAATTGGCTAGTGAAGGGGTTAGGCAGATAGGAGGGGCTAACCTTTAATTGGCTAGTGAAGTGGTGAGGCGGATAGGAGGGGCTAACCTTTAATTGGCTAGTGAAGTGGTGAGGGGGATAGGAGGGGCTAACCTTTAATTGGCTAGTGAAATGGTGAGGTGGATAGGAGGGGCTAACCTTTAATTGGCTAGTGAAGTGGTGAGGGGGATAAGAGGGGCTAACCTTTAATTGGCTAGTGAAGTGGTGAGGTGGATAGGAGGGGCTAACCTTTAATTGGCTAGTGAAGTGGTGAGGGGGATAAGAGGGGCTAACCTTTAATTGGCTAGTGAAGTGGTGAGGGGGATAGGAGGGGCTAACCTTTAATTTTAATTGGCTAGTGAAGTGGTGAGGGGGATAAGAGGGGCTAACCTTTAATTGGCTAGTGAAGTGGTGAGGGGGATAGGAGGGGCTAACCTTTAATTGGCTAGTGAAGTGATGAGGGGGATAAGAGGGGCTAACCTTTAATTGGCTAGTGAAGTGGTGAGGGGGATAAGAGGGGCTAACCTTTAATTGGCTAGTGAAGTGGTGAGGCGCATAGCTGGGTCTGTCTGTCTCTGCGATTTACTCTTTGGTCTCACACTCTTTCCTTTGTATCGAGACTGGAGCCCCACTCCCCTGAGAACACGGCTACCTGTTTCTTCATTTAACGCTTAATTTGTGGTTTCTGTCCCACTAACCGTGTACGTGTGTGTTTTTTTGGATTTACTATCCCTCTAGGGACCAGAAGTCCTCACAAGGATAGTAAAACAAGGAAAATTCTGACAAGTGGGGACATTTTGACAGTCCCCACAAGGAAATAGGCTATTTTAGGCTTAGGGTTTAGGGTTAAAATTAGGGTTAGGAGTTAGGGTTAAGGGTTAGACTTTGAATGGGAATCAATTGTTTGGTCCCCACAAGGATAGTAAAACAAATGTGTGTGTGTGTGTGTGTGTGTGTGTGCGCAACAACAGCTGTTTTTCAGTGAATGGGTTCGAAAAATGAAAAAGGACTGAAAGAGAGACACTGAAGGATTTACGTGTGTGTGTGTGTTCCTGCCTGCCACTGTGTGCATTGGGGATGGGGTGTTAGGCAGGGGATGGTGTTAATACCCTCAGTCTGTGACTTCTACCCAGACACAAAGGGTGTCCCCATGTGGGAGAAGCAGGAGCAGCTCTCCCCTGCCCACCACAGTCCACCACCAACCTCCCCAGCCCACCACGGCCTGCCCCAGCCCACCACGACTCTCCACAGTCCACCACCGAGCTCCCCAGCCCACCACGGACCTCCCCAGCCCACCACCGAGCTCCCCAGCCCACCACGGACCTCCCCAGCCCACCACCGAGCTCCCCAGCGCACCACGGACCTCCCCAGCCCACCACGGACCTCCCCAGCCCACCACGGACCTCCCCAGCCCACCACGGACCTCCCCAGCCCACCACGGACCTCCCCAGCCCACTCTCATACTTCAACAGTGAATGACACTAGTGTTCCATGTCAACACATAGTGTCAGTGTCAAAAGTAATATTTTTATCTAAAGCAGTTCTTTTTTTACAATAGGGTTCTTACAAAGGCAACCACAATGCACAACTCACAGTGCAAATGAAAAATATAAAAAGTAAAGTACAAAATAAAACAGTCTTTAGAGCAACATAAATGAGTTATTTACCTGTTGACATCAAAGACAACATCGGTGACATGGAGTTCTGCTAAAATTATGAATAACAATGAATTTGCATAATGTATAAATAGATTCTTCACATGATAGTTCGTTCAGCTCTTTCTCTCTGTATCTGAGGAACCTCATGGAATGTCATACCTTCTGTCACATGCCTACCATATTCCTCTGTATCTGGCAGCTAAAACAAGTTACTGGATGTCTGTATAGGGCCTATCTTTTCCACATTCGATCCTGCACAGCTAAGCATGAGTCTGTCTATGAATAAATGAATGGGTGCTTTCTAAAGACGACTGGCAGGCTTACCACAATAGTTATATAACATATCTACGGCTACGCTGCCAATTGCGTCAACATTGTTTTGTAGAGTATTGTCACATCATTGTCATATTATGATGCTTGTTTCAGAAGGTTGGACATGGAGAATATTGGACAGGGAGGAGTTTATGAATAGCCTGACAGTTTGAAATGCTCTGCTGAATTTCTTTGCCCGTGTCATCTGCAGTTGCAAAACAGGCAAATTATAATAGGTGGACCATCATAAATGTTCTATCAACTGTCAAATTGTTACTGTAAAGCTGTAACTGCAGTGAACTGACATTCTTTAAAAATATTAGAAAATGTGAAGGATATCAATTTACCTCACTATTTACAACACTATAGTCTTAGCATCACGAGTTGACAAGCCTCATCTATAATTGCTGTGGAAAGAAAACATCCTACAAACATCCTATTGTGATACTGTATATCTCTCTGTGGCCATGGGGGGCCAATATGAAAAATGTATGCACTCACTAGCTGTAAGTCGCTCTGGATAAGAGCGTCTGCTAAATGACTAAAATGTAAATGTAAATGTGTCTGGTGTGAATTTCAAGGCAAAAGGTAAGACATGACATTATTAGGCTCAGAGCTCCCTCCGGTGGTCAATTTGAACCAAATCCCTATTTATAAGCAACATCATACTTTTTGATCAATCATGTCGGAACCAAATTCCTCAATTTACTATCAAGTTAATATTGAATGTGTATCATCAACTCACAACTCAAGTATTTGTTTCAAACATAACAGAAGCTAAGAGAAAACAGGTCAGACGCTAAGAGAAAACAGGACAGAAGCTAAGAGAAAACAGGACAGAAGCTGAGAGACAACAGGACCGAAGCTGAGAGACAACAGGACAGAAGCTGAGAGACAACAGGACAGAAGCTGAGAGACAACAGGACCGAAGCTGAGAGACAACAGGACAGAAGCTGAGAGACAACAGGACAGAAGTTGAGAGACAACAGGACCGAAGCTGAGAGAAAACAGGACCGAAGCTGAGAGAAAACAGGACCAAAGCTGAGAGTCTAACCAAGCCTAAACAGCTTGGATGTAACTCTCTAGGCCACTGACATATGGTGGTGGTTCTAAACAAACAAGCATCTTATCTTTTCTATTAATTTAAGAATTTTATTTGACAACAATAAAGATGAGCGATTTAAACCTATAATCTTATCTGTAGCTCTGGTGTGCATAGAGATTATTCTAAATATTTATTGCAAGGCCACAAATGATCCATCTTATCCCCTTGACTCCCTTGGACTTATGGTCATACCTGTGTTGAGCGTTCTGTATGCAGGTCCACACCCCTATTGCCCTTACTCTTTACTGTTGGTCATACTTCATTCCCTATATAGTGCACTACTTTTGACCAGGACTGGTTAAAAGTAGTGCACCATGTAGGGAATAGGGTGCCATTTGGGACGCACTCCAATGCCTTGACTTACAGCCCCTCCACTCCTTTGCTCTGACTGTTACTATGGCCATTTAATCAAATGGAACGCACAATGGCCGTCATCTCTGCTGATATACTTTGCTGTACCAACCCTTCTTTATAACCCCTCTCTTGGAAATCAGATAAACTACAGTAGATCACCATGCTGACTGGTGATCTACTGTCAAAGATTTAAAAAATGACGGTCCACCTCTGATTGGTCAGACGTTGCGATCCATGGACTTGAGCGGTCTGTCTTTGGAGTGTGGACTCTGAACAGTGAAACTGCCGATGTCATTAATCATGTCAGATAAAGTATCTAGGAGGTTATTTCCTGAATCCATTCACAGGGAATTCTCTTGAGTGGTAGACTGGGGACAGAATGACAAAATACTGCAGCCGGAAAAGATATAACGCAGTATAAGGCTGTGCTCAATTTAAACAAGGAAAGATATACAGAAACAACATGTATCATAATTATTATTTTCTTACCTTATTTTCTAACTTTTGTGGGGTTTTGTGGGATTGGTGGCACATGTATATACACTGTCAACATCTGCATTACCGGTAACTTCACACTTCATACGATCACAAATTCAAATTGCATCTACCTACTTCCCTGTACAGTCACACTGTTATGGTATGTGGTTATACAAAAGACGTGGCAATAAGAGAGGAAGTAGCCTGAGGATCTGTGAGTCCCATTATAAATATCGGTGGTATAAATTACAGTTTGAACTAATCGCATACAGATGAAATCCAACAGCAGGATCATACTGAACACCAGCAGCAGGATCATACTGAACACCAACAGCAGGATCATACTGAACACCAACAGCAGGATCATACTGAACACCAACAGCAGGATCATACTGAACACCAACAGACTACACTTCTATGTGTTAGATACGTAAGATACAACAGAACTAGACTAGAATCTCATATATCATCTAGAAAAGTCATTTTGAGGAAATCTTGTATCATATAGAATTATCAAGCGTTTTAAAGTTACAGTAAATATATCAAAACAGGTCAAATATAGCATAGCTTACATACAGTGTCATTTGTAATTGTATACAAATCCATTGTATTGTACTGTACAGTGTTAGGACTAGGAGGCTCTAGATGCCAATCTTTTCCTCATACAGAGAGAGGAGCAGCAGGATGCCCCAGCCAGACAGCAGTCCTACGTTCTGGAGCAGGAAGATGAGCCAGGGCCTACGGTTGTCCACATGCACCATGGTGGGGAGCTGGGGGGAGAAAGGAGCAAGACGATACACTGCATTTAACTCCTTGTCCAAATATATAAATATTTATAGAGGAAGATGGGCATTAGGGTACAGCCTGTTTGAGAACGTGGTAAAACTAGTGTACTGACCATATCAGCCAGACCCACATACAGGAAGAGACCAGAGGTGATGGCCGCGATCCACTGCTTGGTGGCCAGGTCAGTAGAGACGGTGAGGGCGATGTAGAGTCCGATGAAGGATGTGAGGGCACTGCCCACGTTCAGCATCAAGGCCTTCTTCACTGACAACCCGCTCTGCAGCAGGATAGCAAAGTCACCTGGGAGATGTAGGATGGAGAAAACTCAGAGAGGTGAGGTTTAAAGGGATGTCAGTGATAAAATGTAGGTCCTAGGTTGATGCCATTGGAGGGATTGTGTGAATAGGAATCTGGATGGCGAGAGAAGTGGCTAATCATCTACCAGTACTACTCATCTATTCTAAAACTTGATTATTTGAAAAAAAAACATATTGTTCTGAAATCAAACAAATCTAACATTGTTTTTTAAAATACATTAATTCATATAAAGCAACATCTGAAGTACCAATGTGGATGGGTCTCATTCTCAAGAGCCTTTTTCAACATGGCCAACTAGAGGCATCAGTCCGTGCTCCACTCACCCAGTTCGTGAGGCAGCTCGTGACAGAGCACAGCCAGAGACGTGGCAAGGCCGGACTTCCAGGAAACAGAGAAGGCCGCTCCGATAGCCAGGCCGTCTGCAAAGTTATGTATCCCGTCCCCTATGGTAACCATGTAGGGTAGCAGACGCCGTTCTAGTGGAGGGGAGAGACAGAAGGGAAACTCAGAGAAAGGCTCAGTCGTCTAAAGAAGTAAAGTCAAATTTGGCTATTGTTAATCATGTGTCTAAATTCATATTTTACAACGACAGCATTATTGATTAGCCAATGCCATTAGGCTGGAAAACGGAATACAGATGTAGGATCTTAATTTGACCAGTTTCTCACAGCAGGAAAATAATCCTGCAGCAACAGGAAATATGTATTATTGTTTGGATTATAATTAAATGGACATTTTGTAGGGGTTGATACATTTTTAGTTGGGACAAATCAAGTCTGACATTTTAAAGTGGAAATTACAAACTTTAGAAGTATTTTTAAACCTTGAATATACTACATGTTTGTATTTCCTGCAACAACAGGGTGATCAAATTAAGATCCTACATCTGTAGGAACCAGTGGTGGAAAAAGTACTAAATTGTCATACTTGAGTAAAAGTAAAGATACCTTAATAGAAAATGACTCAAGTAAAAGTGAAAGTTACCCATTAAAATTCTACTTGAGTAAAAGTCTAAAAGTATTTGGTTTTAAATATACTTAAGTATCAAAAGTAAAAGTATAAATCATTTCAAATTCCTTATATTAAGCAAAACAGATGGGACAATTTTCTTGTTTTTTTTTATTTCCGGAAAGCCAGGGGCACGCTCCAAACAAAGCATTTGTTTTTAGTGAGTCCACCAGATCAGAAGCAGTAGGGATGACCAGGGATGTTCTCTTGATGAAGTGCATCAATTGTACCATTTTCTTGTCAAAATGTAACGAGTACTTTTGGGTGTTAAGGAAAATGTATGGAGTAAAAAGTACATTATTTTCTTTAGGAATGTAGTGAAGTGGCACAAGTGGTCCTCTGTAGCTCAGCTGATAGAGCACGGCGCTTGTAACGCCAAGGTAGTGGGTTCGATCCCCGGGACCACCCATACACAAAAAATGTATGCACGCATGACTGTAAGTCGCTTTGGATAAAAGCGTCTGCTAAATGGTTATACTGTAGAGTGGCTCCAACTACACTGTTGAATATTGTGCTTGAATTGTTTATAAAGATTACATAAAGAATGATGTCTCATTTTAATCACATCAGATTTAAAAAAATATTGTCACTGTTTATATTATCATTTACAATGATGACGGGGTGATTTTGGTTGCATCTGCAGCTAAAATGTTTCGTCCCTGTAGTAACGAATCCCTTTATTACTGTTCCTCGTGTAAGTGAACACAGCTCTTTGATGCACATTACTCTTTGTCATGCTGGATGTGTGTAATCATTGACTAGACTTGACTCACACAGTGAGTTTACTGTATAACAGCTTTCCAGTGAACGCCCTGACCATCAGACCCTGACCTATATTTCACCTCTTCTGAACAGGTTACATGTTGACCCAGGTTGTCCATCTTACCTCTTGAGCGCTGGTTTGGTTCTGGAAAGGCTTTCTCTGTGTCCTCACTGCGCTCACTTTCAACCTTCAACCGGATCAGAACATCACAGAAGTATAGCATGTGAATTACAGCAGGTGTGAATGGTTTAGTGGGGGACAAGGTGTTCAGAGACACGGGTAGTAAAGACTTAAGACTACATACTGTGTCGGGTAAAAACACAGCTTTACTAGGATACTGGCTGTTCAGTCATGGACCTCTGTCTGACCTCTGTTTGAACATCACAGGTGTGTCTGAATAACTGGTGAAAAACCTACCAGGTCAGTCTGTGAATAACTGGTACAGAACCTACTAGGTCAGTCTGTGAATAACTGGTGAAAAACCTACCAGGTCAGTCTGTGAATAACTGGTACAGACCTACCAGGTCAGTCTGTGAACAACTGGTACAGAACATACCAGGTCAGTCTGTGAATAACTGGTACAGACCTACCAGGTCAGTCTGTGAATAACTGGGACAGAACCTACCAGGTCAGTCTGTGAATAACTGGTGAAAAACCTACCAGGTCAGTCTGTGAACAACTGGTACAAAACCTACCAGGTCAGTCTGTGAATAATTGGTGAAAAACCTACCAGGTCAGTCTGTGAACAACTGGTACAGAACATACCAGGTCAGTCTGTGAACAACTGGTACAGAACATACCAGGTCAGTCTGTGAATAACTGGTACAGACCTACCAGGTCAGTCTGTGAATAACTGGGACAGAACGTACCAGGTCAGTCTGTGAATAACTGGGACAGCACCTACCAGGTCAGTCTGTGAATAACTGGTACAGAACCTACCAGGTCAGTCTGTGAATAACTGGTACAGAACCTACCAGGTCAGTCTGTGATACGGACTGCTTGTTCTTTTTCTCCTGCATGTGCATCTCCAGGACTTTAACATGGTCACAGTGATGGGGCTCAGACTCCTCCTGGAAACACAATGACACAATGTACACTACCAGTCAAAAGTTTGGACACATCTACTCATTCAAGGGTTTTTCTTTATTTTTTACTATTTTCTACATTGTAGAATAATACTGAAGACATCAAAACTATGAAATAGCACATATGGAATCATGTAGTAACCAAAATGGTGTTAAACAAATCAAAATATATTTTATATTTGAGATTCTTCAAATAGCCACCCTTTGCCTTGATCACAGCTTTGCACACTCTTGGCATTCTCTCAACCAGCTTCATGAGGTAGTCACCTGGAATGCATTTCAATTAACAGGTGTGCCTTCTTAAAAGTTAATTTGTGGAATTGATTTCCATCTTAATGTGTTTGTGTTGTGACAAGGTAGGGTGGGTATACAGAAGATAGCCCTATTTGGTAAAAGACCAAGTCCATATTATGGCAAGAACAGCTCAAATAAGCAAAGACAAAACGACAGTCCATCATTACTTTAAGACATGAAGGTCAGTCAATACGGAAAACGTCAAGAACTTTGAAAGTTTCTTCAAGTGCAGTCGCAAAAACCATCAAGCGCTATGATGAAACTGGCTCTCATGAGGACCGCCACAGAAATGGAAGACCCAGAGTTTCCTCTGCTGCAGAGGATCAGTTCATTAGAGTTACCAGCCTCAGAAATTGCAGCCCAAATAAATGCTTCACAGAGTTCAAGTCACAGACACATCTCAACATCAACTGTTCAGAGGGGACTATGTGAGTCAGGCCTTCATGGTCGAGTTGCTGCAAAGAACCCACTACTAAAGGACACCAATAAGAAGAAGAGACCTGCTTGGGCCAAGAAACATGAGCAATGGACATTAGACCATTGGAAATGTGTCCTTTGGTCTGTAGTCCAAATTTGAGATTTTTGGTTCCAACCGCCGTGTCTTTGTGAGACGCTGTGTGGGTGAACGGATGATCTCCGCATGTGTAGTTCTCACCGTAAACCATGGAGGAGGATGTGTTATGGTGTGGGGGCGCTTTTCTGGTGACACTGTCTGTGATTTATTTAGAATTCAAGGCACACTCAACCAGCATGGCTACCACAGCATTCTGCAGCGATATGCATCCCATCTGGTTTGGGCTTAGAGGGACTATCATTTGTTTTTCAACAGGACAATGACCCAACACACCTACAGGCAGTTTAAGGGCTATTTTACCAAGAAAAAGATTGACGGAGTGCTGCATCAGATGATCTGGCCTCCACAATCCCCAGACCTCAACCCAATTGAGATGGTTTGGGATGAGCCGGATGGCAGAGTGAAGGAAAATCAGCCAACAAGTGCTCAGCATATGTGGGAACTCCTTCAAGACTGTTGGAAAAGCATTCCAGGTGAAGCTGGTTGAGAGAATGCCAAGATTGTGCAAAGCTCTCATCAAGGCAAAGGGTGGCTATTTGAAGAATCTCAAATATATTTTGATTTGTTTAACACTTTTTTGGTTACTACATGATTCCGTATGTGTTATTTCATAGCTTTGATGTCTTCACTATTATTCTACAATGTAGAAAATAGTAAAAATTAAGAAAAACCCTTGAATGAGTAGGTGTGTCCAAACTTTTGACTGGGACTGTATACGTCTGTGCTCAGAACATCACAACACAGAGCAGACCTGTGATAGCTAACAATTCTCACATTTTTGGAACCAGTAAGACCTGACGAATTTCTGTGACCGAAACGTTGCACTTTATCAAAGGTTTATTGCAAGTGTACGTGTGTGGGAGTTATTTTCACCATGGATCCACCAAACCAGTAAGCTGACAGAACAGTGGTTTTCAGTAAGAAGATAAGGTTTAGAAACAGTGTGAAATGGGAAAGTACCACCTGACCTTGTCCAATAAGAACACAGGTTTTTGTTCCTGTTGCAAAACATTTTTGCTACGTTGTGCCCCTACTGAACACAGCCCGGGTGATAGACACTACTCACCCCATGGTGATGTGGGGAATGGTGATGGCTGTCCTTGTGTGTGGTGACGATGGAGAATATAGTCTCCATGAGATGGAAGCAGTAGATGCCAGCAATCAGCACCAGTATCTTACATATGTAGTCTGGAACCTCCTCTGAGTGGCTGTGGTCTGTTCCTTCACTGTGAACATGGAGGCCTAGGAACTGAACCAACAGAGGAAACACGGTCACAACCCGGTCAGACACAGTCAGCCCAAAGACATCTGTTATGTTATTGTTATGACAGTGTTATGTCATTGTCATGACAGTGTTATGAAAGTGTTATGTAACTCTTATGAAGGCAGGTTCAAGTGAAGTGTAACCCCCAATACACAAGACCAGATACTAAAAATGTATGCACACATGACTGTAAGTCGCTTTGGATAAAAGCGTCTGCTAAATGGCATATTATATGATTTATTATTATACTGGCGATGCAATCAACCTGTGCAGGGTCCATTACTCTGAAATGGCCTCCTTCACTAACTACTGACAGATGAAAGTCTAGAGTGGAGACCAGTACCTATCCACCATATTGCTTTCACCAATCAGGTCCTCTCAATAAGTGGTTGTGAAGGAGAGGAGGACAAGAAGCCATGTCGGACCATTGGGACACAGTGTTATGTTGCTCTTATCTTGTAATGCCCCAAGATTCCCTGAAGCAACAGGGGCACATTTCTCTGTCTTCCTGATCTGAGGGTGTCTTTCTTGTTCCTTAATCACATCGTTATTATTTTATACTGTAGGTGATGATAGGGTGTGACAGCCTGCTAATACTTTGCCCTGCGATGTTGACATGATGGATCTAAATGGATTGAGCTGCAGCAGCAGGAAGTATCCCCTCCAGACTTCTGCCCTGGGGGACTGTGTGTTGCTCGGACTAATCATAAGGTCCCTCAGACATCTGGCTGATCATTGGGTCGCACTGACATTAACCACAACCCTTTAATGAAGAGTTGAGGAGGAAGAGGTCTGGCTGGCTAGATAAGTGGTTTTCTTTTCACATTGTACATTCCAGCACGTTTCCAGAAACTATGATGGGTGCATAACCAAGCCAGCACAGTACAGCTCAGCTTGAATCAGCTGGGCTCAGTAATGTGAATAGGGTACTGTGGTGCTCACCATAGGCAGGAGGTGCAACAGGGCGTCCCCAGTGAGGGAGCCCACGGCCAGGCTGACACAGAACTGGATGACGAGCTGGAAGACACTGCTGCAGGAGGTACACAGCACCACCATAACGCCAACCAGGGCGGCCAGACAGATCAGCAGATTGGCTATGGAGGCATACACATACTCTATGGAGAGAGATAATTAACATGAAGGAGGTTCGAAATATAATAACAGTGCAGTACTCAAGCAAATCAAGCCACGGAAGGTCTGTTAGATAATACAGTAAACATTGTGTGATTATGCTTGAAATAGGCTCTAGTCTTGCCTAATGAAATAGGCTCTAGTCTTGCCTAATGATCAAATTTAACAAGTTTGAATTTTGGAGCATTTATAAACATAGTACATTTATTTCTGCATAGTCTCTCTATAATTCCATTATCATTAAAAAAATAAAGAGGCAGGAATGGGCCTTTCTGTATCAAAAGGAAAGGAATGAGTGTTGAATTTAGTGTGTATTGTAGCAATTATCAATCACATTTATTTTATAAAGCCATTTTTACATCAGCAGATGTCACTATGTGCTTTACAGAAACCCAGCCTAAAACCCCAAAGAGCATGCAATGCAGAGGCAGAAGCACAGTGGCTAGGACTGTCGTACTCAACTCACTCTCTGTGGTGCTGAGCTGATCTGATGGTCCAGTGGGGGGAGAGGTGCTGTTGCAGGCCCCACTGAGGATCTGCTGGACCAGGGCTGGGCTGAGCCGGGCCACGTCAGACCTGGACAGGCTAGATCCATTCAGCCCATGGATCTTTATCAGCTCCTCTGGGCTGAAACACTTCTACATGGAGGAAAGAGGGCTGAAACACGACTACGTGGAGGACACAGGGATGAAACACGTCTACATGGAAGAAACATGGTTGAAACACGACTACGTGGAGGACACAGGGCTGAAACACGTCTACGTGGAGGAAACAGGGCTGAAACACGTCTACATGGAGGAAACAGGGCTGAAACGCATCTACGTGGAGGAAACAGGGCTGAAACGCATCTACATGGAGGAAACAGGGCTGAAACATGTCTACATGGAGGAAACAGAGATGAAACACGTCTACATGGAGGAAACAGGGATGAAACACGTCTACATGGAGGAAACAGGCAGTATTTTATAAACCCCCCGATGTGGTAATTATTACAGCTGAAAATGCAGTGCCGTGTGTCAATGTAAAATTCTTCAATTAATATACTTCTGTCCAAATACTGTATCTGACTGTGTCCCAAATAACTCCCTATACCCTTTGCAGTGCACAGCTTTTGACCAGGGCCCATGGGCCTTTTCTTTGAATTGACACTCCTTATTGCTAACTGATTGACTAACGGTAAGATGTCATTGGGCATTCACAAAGCGGGGACCAATTTCTTACAAGTAACATGTTATTATCCCTCAGCGGTATTCCTTCTCATTCAGATTTCTCTAATATAGATATTACCATGGGCAGAATCCTACAGCTGCCAATAGCTCAGGCCATCTACTGCACATCTGAGGCTCATTACAATGCACTGGAGATGCAGCGGACACCAGGGGTTTAGAAGTCTGACAATGAGTAAGAGTGAAGGAGCCTGGGTGTGTGTGTGTGTGTGTGTGTGTGCCGTTAAGCCCCTGAAGGTCTCTTTAGGAGATTGAAGCGATGGCCTTGACCTAATTACCCACAATGCACCATGGTGGTTGAGTATAATAATTACCAGTTCCCAGCTGCTGTTGTTCCTCTGGTGGTACCCCTTCTCATAACTCTGCCTGAAGGCTTCACCTCCACCTCCACCCCCCCGACCACCGCTAACGGTACTGTGGTCACTATGGTCATGGTCAACGTGGTCATCGTGACCATAGTCATCTTTGTGTCCCTCTTGATCTCTGTGATCATGATCGTGGTCCTCTTCGTGGATTCCACCCAGTTGCAGGCTCTTCATAAGACCTTCCAGCTCTACAGCGATTAATCAGAATGATATGGTTAGTTGGTGGTAGCGTATATTAGCATGCCATTGAGGAACAGTAATATGGTGGTAGCGTATATTAGCATGCCATTGAGGAACAGTAATATGGTGGTAGCGTATATTAGCATGCCATTGAGGAACAGTAATATGGTGGTAGCGTATATTAGCATGCCATTGAGGAACAGTAATATGGTGGTAGCGTATATTAGCATGCCATTGAGGAACAGTAGTATGGTGGTAGCGTATATTAGCATGCCATTGAGGAACAGTAATATGGTGGTAGCGTATATTAGCATGCCATTGAGGAACAGTAATATGGTGGTAGCGTATATTAGCATGCCATTGAGGAACAGTAATATGGTGGTAGCGTATATTAGCATGCCATTGAGGAACAGTAATATGGTGGTAGCGTATATTAGCATGCCATTGAGGAACAGTAATATGGTGGTAGCGTATATTAGCATGCCATTGAGGAACAGTAATATGGTGGTAGCGTATATTAGCATGCCATTGAGGAACAGTAATATGGTGGTAGCGTATATTAGCATGCCATTGAGGAACAGTAATATGGTGGTAGCGTATATTAGCATGCCATTGAGGAACAGTAGTAAGGTGGTAGCGTATATTAGCATGCCATTGAGGAACAGTAATATGGTGGTAGCGTATATTAGCATGCCATTGAGGAACAGTAATATGGTGGTAGCGTATATTAGCATGCCATTGAGGAACAGTAATATGGTGGTAGCGTATATTAGCATGCCATTGAGGAACAGTAATATGGTGGTAGCGTATATATTAGCAGGCAATTGGGGAACAGTAATATAAACTCTCATAATCCAGGCTTCATGGGGTTATAGCATAGGGTTTGAGGGTAACGTTAATATCATAGGGTTTGAGGGTAACATTAACATAGGGTTAGAGGGTAACGTTAATAGCATAGCCCCACAAGGGCATCATGCTAAATGAATTATGAACTATGTATGGCACAACATGGATTAATGAGTAGGTTGATGTTACTGTACAGCCAGGAGCATGCCGTTACAGTGTAATAAGACTAAACAGTATGAGAAAAATGATTCATACTAATAGGGATAGTCGTTTGTTATAAGGCAATATTACAGCATGGACATTTCGTACACATAGGAATAGTTGTTTCTTACTGTACCGTGTATGGTAATGTTGTCAGAACCGAAGGGGTTGAATATGAAATCCAGAAAGTAGCCTTCTTCAGGCAGTGCACTGGCAGTCATGCAGTCACCTCGTAAAGCATGGTAAACTATGTATCCAAACACCACATCCATGTTGTGTGGGCCACCATCATTCATTGACACGTTGCTCTCCTCGAAGATGTCTTGACCAGTGAGACACTGCTAAATGACCACGATAAAACACGGGACAGACATACACAGTTGAATAGAATATAAATATTTTTGTTCAAAAACCAAATCTACTCAAATGAGTTGGTTCGGAAAATAGTTAACTGTTGATAACGGTAGTTCATTGGGTTTCTATTGCACAACCTTAGGAGGCACAGTATATAAAATATATTGTTATTCTTATTTACACAGCAGCACCAACCTGGTCATACTGCTGATCATGCTTGTAGTGCTTCTTCAGGTTACGGAGCAGCGTCTCTATCCCACTGCGCTCCATGTCTCTGTGTCCATCCCCATAGCCTGTGATCTCACGGATGAAGTGGTCCGTCTGGTCCCCCCACCTCCCTGCCCTCATGGCAGAGCAGGCCTCTGAGGGAGAGCTGAGGTAGAGGCAGCATCCTGCTGCCACTCTGAAGAAGCCCTCCTGGTGAAGGAGACCACCAGTGCTGGTGATGTTACCCACCAGCTGGTCTACTGACTGCACAGAGAGGCACTAGAAACAAGCAGGGTGGCTTCAGTGTTTCATGTAGATTATTTATGTACTCAATACAAACATAGACCTAATTTATGAGAGAAAACCAACGTAAGATCTTGTATAGGCAGTCATTATGACCACAAAGGTAAAGGAGTTTGGGTTGGGTGAATGTGCGACATAAAAATCTAATTTTCTGATCTTTAAAACAGCTATGCTCTGGCTTTTTGAGTCAGGACATAGTGACTTTGCCTATTATCTAAAACATGATACTGTACAGACTCTACCACAAACCCAGAACCGATTAGTTAAGGTGCTGGAGGCAAAATGCTAAACTGGAGAAACAGAAAAAAAGTCTCAGCACATTTCAAGTCAGATGGACGTTTCTTTTAAAAGAGGCTGAGCTTGATGAAGGTCAAGCTGACCGAAAGCTCAGCCTCCATTAAAATAAATGTGCATCTGACTGGAAGTGCGCAGACACTTTTTCCTGATTCTCCAGTATCATCACCACACATGAGTACGATCTCAAGCCATTGTTGCATTAGCAGAACACGCTGTCTAAATACTGATCATTAGTGTTAGTCCCAAACATGTTTGGCCAATCTATAACACATCTCTCACATAACATGTGACTTCCTCTACATGGTCACAAGGGCAGATTACACCTGCCATGGTAAAGCCCAAGGCCTTCAATGTCTGAACAAGAGAATAATGGATTTTTTTTTTTTGTAATCAAAGGAAACCAAAATGAACAGTTATTGGAGTATTTGTGGTGCATGATGGACAGGGTAAAAAAAATGTTTTACAATGAATTTCTTAATTTTAAGTAAAACAGAATGCCCAATCATTAAGACGTTTAAACAAGCTGCAGTAAAGGGTGATACAACCACGACTTTCAAATTCATTGGGGATTAAAATATTATATCGGGGTTATATCATTGTAATGGATAGGCTATGCATTTAAAAAAAGTTTTTTTTACACATAAGCCATTTAAGTCTAAGTCATTGCTAGAATCTATGATAATACCCTAACACATGGAATTGTTTTAACATTGATCAGGTGTTTTACATCATTGGTAGAACATAATGGATTGAATAAATCCAGTTACAAAAATCTGGTACAAACTATCTGCAATGCTCACATCGTGTAATCTCTCTATAATACCAATGCAATAATAGCAAGAATCACTATTGTTATAATCATAATTATTATAATGGGGCACGCATTCAACTTTTAAATTGCTCAATGCTCACGATATATGTATCAATAATTAATAAATAAAAGACTTGGTTCGAGACTGGTCAATAAAAAAATACAGATGTAGGTTTAACAAGCTAAGTCTGTAAAAGCACTATGCCAAAATGTACAGCGCTGTATTCCATTATCTGACAGCGCTGTATACCATTATATGTAGCGCACGGCACAGTGACAGCTGCAGATTGGACCTCGACCTTTCCTAAAACCAAGTTGAAGCGAGTGTAAGAAAAAAAAGTTACCTTTTCACACGACACACCAGGGCACTGCACACGCTTCTCTAACAGTTTGAAAAAGGAGCGAACTGACATTTCATCCAAGTATTCCTCTCCTGGCGACATGAGCTCCACCACTTTCCCATATACATCCACAGGTGAACACCACGCATAGCTGAATAGGCTCAAACTCAGATACAGGAGAATAACGGGAAAATACCTATATGTAGTTTCCATTGTTCTATAAAAATATAAACCCTCTTTAAAAATAAAATAAAGTGCAAAAACAGTGAGTTTATAGGAAGAGTTGATTCTGAGTGGCGCAGATGCAGTCCACACACGGTTTTTAGTTCACCATACAGGTATCTATAATCAGCTAAGTTAGAGATTTCCTTCACCTGGTAGCTCGCCTTTGATTGGTCCAGAGGCGAGTTGCGCTCCTCTACCCGTCCATAAATAGGAAACCATTGCAGTTCACCTGAATAAGGGGTACAGGTCCAAATCACCGGTCTTCAATGTACACTCAGCATCAGCTGACCATATTGAAATAATGGCAAGAGTTTTTATGTCAATAAGACCTGTTGCTAGGAATACAAGCAAAATATTTGTGGCAACTGCAAAGTGATTCACTTACATCCTCAATGGCCACTAATACCCTGATGATGACCCTTCATGGGAATATATTTCTGCCTGCTATCTCTCCAGTGGTGAAGATATCTAATCTATTAGCTAACATTCCCATTTACTAACAGATTGTGTATTGGGAAAATGGATAAACATGATGTAATGACAATGCATTACTGACAGTGTGGAAAGGGATGTCAAAACAAATAATACACATTTCTACAGAACCTTTTTGTAAAAAATGTATAATAAATGAATTGATTATTTTTTAGAAACAGCCAACACAAACAGTTGAGGACGTTTATTGATGAATCAATTCAGAGGCCCCATTCTCCATGTATAACCACTGTGGACTAAAAGTACTTTCCATGGACATCATTCAACATATGCAGCGACCATGTGACTGGATGATTGGGTCTCATATTTAGGGCCAAGAGTTTTTCCTTACCATGACTAAAGAGAAACTCCTGAACCTACTCACAATGATTAATGGACTGATGACTTCACCCTCCACCGCATCAGAGACTGGGCCAGGTGAGACTGGTCTGGCAGGTGTTGGGGGGACTACCGGGCCAGGTGAGACTGGTCTGGCAGGTGTTGGGGGGACTACCGGGCCAGGTGAGACTGGTCTGGCAGGTGTTGGGGGCTACCGGGCCAGGTGAGACTGGTCTGGCAGGTGTTGGGGGACTCCGGGCCAGGTGAGACTGGTCTGGCAGGTGTTGGGGGGGACTACCGGGCCAGGTGAGACTGGTCTGGCAGGTGTTGGGGGACTACTGGGCCAGGTGAGACTGGTCTGGCAGGTGTTGGGGGACTACCGGGCAGGTGAGACTGGTCTGGCAGGTGTTGGGGGACTACCGGGCCAGGTAGACTGGTCTGGCAGGTGTTGGGGGACTACCGGGCCAGGTGAGACTGGTCTGGCAGGTGTTGGGGGACTACCGGGCCAGGTGAGACTGGTCTGGCAGGTGTTGGGGGGACTACCGGGCCAGGTGAGACTGGTCTGGCAGGTGTTGGGGGGGACTACCGGGCCAGGTGAGACTGGTCTGGCAGGTGTTGGGGGGGACTACCGGGCCAGGTGAGACTGGTCTGGCAGGTGTTGGGGGGACTACTGGGCCAGGTGAGACTGGTCTGGCAGGTGTTGGGGGGGACTACCAAACACATCCTTGTGTCAATGGTCAGCAGGATTTGAGGGGGAGATCACCTGTCACCAAGTCAAACATGAAGCTGTTTGAAGGGTCTTTGGGTGTAAGTGTGATTATGAACATCCAACTGAGGAACCCAAAGTAGACCTACAGTAGTTTGCCACCTACGTCACTTTTAACATATTTGGATAAAATAAAGTCATGTTCAGCAGGGTTGTGCTCAAAGTGAAAAAATGTCATCGTCTCTCTCAGCTGTTTAAAAAGTCAATCTAGACCTCTTGTTTATGCCTGTAAAAAGAAGAAACAGCCAAACAGATCTTGTTATCTGGGCCTACACCAGGGTTCTTCAATTCTGGTCCTGGAGGGCCGAAACACTTCTGTTTTTTATTTCTACCTGGTAGTTAATTGCACTCACCTGGTGTCCCAGGTCTGAATTAGCCCCTGATTAGAAGGAGAGGATGAAAAACAGAGGTGTTTCGGCCCTCCAGGACCGGAATTGAAGAACCTTGGCCTACACAGTTTAATCAGACATACAATACCTGGAACAAAATCTCCCAGGAGGCAGTAGTCTCTCTCACTGCTCTTCAGGCACATACACAGAGAGAGCCCTAGGGGTGCTGGAGAACCTGCTCTTTTGCCTTCCACTTTTATTTTTTTACTAATTACTTTTTATTTAAAAGGTCTCTTTTCTCTCTGGTAACTTTAAATGCAACAGATTGCACATCAAACGAGAACATTTCTCATCAACTCACACTGTAAACCCCAATGTGCTATTTTTGTAAATTATTTTTTTGATGGCACATTTGGGTTCAACAGTATGAGTTGATGAGAAATGTTCTAGTTTGATGTGCAATTTGTTGCCGGTGACTCTATGCTTCTTGAAAGGCCAATATCTTGAAAACTTGACTGCTGGCATGCAAAACATTTTTGGGACTGTATTAAGTGGACTAATGAAAACAATTCCAAAAATATCGTTTTTGAGTAGAGTTCCCCTTTAATATTTTAAACCTATCCAAAACCTTAATTTCAAAATGTGGTGTTTGGAGAAATGTGGATAAACGTCTAATTCTGCAGTGAGAGAGCTTATTGAGATGGGAGCATTAAAATGTTCCCTAATGAATTCTCTCTTATGCTATTGTTAATTGAATCTGAAGTTGTAGTGTCTTTGTAGTTGGGAGAAACAAAGAAATACGCTAACTGCACCAAAAAAGATTACGTTTGGAAAATATACTTTTAAAGTAGCAACAGCTTGAAAATATTGATTATGGAATGTTTATGTAACAAAAAAAATTTGAGTTACAAAATGTATGTACTCTAAGTTCAATCAACTTAAAGACATGCTCTGGTACTTTGGCGACTAATAAGTATTTTTTAAACCTCAGTCATCAACTGATAATCATCTTATAAAAATAAAACATGAACATCATTATGGTTAATATTTAAAAAACACAACATTATGATTCACATTTTGCCATCATTTTCCCATAGGCATACATTAAAAATTATATTTATTTTGTTTCATAGACCATCTCCATACAACAAGGTTGCCAAAGACAGCAAGCAAATGAATATAGCTCATCATTCAGTGAATGCATGCTACCTGACAAAGTTCAGTCAGAGACAATAAATCTTATCTTGAGTTATAAAAAAATACAGCTGTACAACTTCTCAAAATGGGCATCATTATATATATATAAAAAAATAAATAATCAGATACACATACAGTTGAAGTCGGAGGTTTACATACACTTAGGTTCGAGTCATTAAAACTTGTTTTTCAACCACTCCACAAATTTCTTGTTAACAAACTATAGTTTTGGCAAGTCTACTTTGTGCATGACACAAGTAATTTTTCCAACAATTGTTTGCAGACATTATTTCACTGTATCATAATTCCAGTGGGTCAGAAGTTTACATACACTAAGTTGACTGACCGTGCCTTTAAACAGCTTGGAAAAATCCAGAAAATGATTTCATGGCTTTAGAAGTTTCTGATAGGCTAATTGACATAATTTGAGACAATTGGAGGTGTACCTGTGGATGTATTTCAAGGCCTACCTTCAAACTCAGTGCCTCTTTGCTTGACATCATGGGAAAATCAAAATAAAATCAGCCAAGGCCTCAGAATTTTTTTTTGTAGACCTCCACAAGTCTGGTTCATCCTTGGGAGCAATTTCCAAACGCCTGAAGGTACCACGTTCATCTGTACAAACACCATGGTACCACGCAGCCGTCATACCGCTCAGGAAGGAGACGCGTTCTGTCTCCTAGAGATGAACGTACTTTGGTGCGAAAAGTGCAAATCAATCCCAGAACAACAGCAAAGGACCTTGTGAAGATGCTGGAGGAAACAGGTACAAAAGTATCTATATCCACAGTAAAACGAGTCCTATATCGACATAACCTGAAAGGCCGATCAGCAAGGAAGAAGCCACTGCTCCAAAACCGCCATAAAAAAGCCAGATTACAGTTTGCAACTGCACATGGGGACAAAGATTGTACTTTTTGGAGAAATGTCCTCGGGTCTGATGAAACAAAAATATAATTGTTTGGCCATAATAACCATTGTTATGTTTGGAGAAAAAAAGGGGGTAGCTTGCAAGCTGAAGAACACCACCCCAACCGTGAAGCACGGGGGTGGCAGCATCATGCTGTGGGGGTGCTTTGCTGCAGGAGGGACTGGTGCACTTCACAAAATAGATGGCATCATGAGGAAGGAAAATTATGTGGATATATTGAAGCAACATCTCAAGACATCAGTCAGGAAGTTAAAGCTTGGTCACAAATGGGACTTCCAAATGGACATTAACCCCAAGCATACTTCCAAAGTTGTGGCAAAATGGCTTAAGGACAACAAAGTCAAGGTATTGGAGTAGCCATCACAAAGCCCTGACCTCAATCCTATAGAAAATGTGTGGGCAGAACTGAAAAAGCGTGTGCGAGCAAGGAGACCTACAAACCTGACTCAGTTACACCAGCTCTGTCAGGAGGAATGGGCCAAAATTCACCCAACTTATTGTGGGAAGCTTGTGGAAGGCTACCCGAAACATTTGACCCAAGTTAAACTATTTAAAGGCAATGCTACCAAATACTAATTGAGTGTATGTAAACTTCTGACCCACTGGGAATGTGATGAAAGAAATAAAAGCTGAAATAAATAATTCTCTCTACTATTATTCTGACATTTCACATTCTTAAAATAAAGTGGTGATCCTAACTGACCTAAGACAGGGAATTTGTACTAGGATTAAATGTCAGGAATTGTGAAAAACTGAGTTTAAAATGTATTTGGCTAAGGTGTATGTAAACCTCCGACTTCAACTGTACATACATACATACATGTTTTTAAATGATATCTCCATATAATAGTGCGGTAGTCCAGTGATGATACTACTAGATGTTTTCATTACCTATGCAGAACTCTTTCTTCAAGACTGTGTTACCTAAGTTGGCAGAAACCTAAGTCAGCAGTAGTTACATTACAGTGATGTAGAGGTTGTTCTGAACTAATCTTAACACTAATTGCTCCTGTATGTCGCTCTGGATAAGAGGGTCTGCTAAATGACCAAAATGTAACTGATAGTTAGCCTGCAGTGCAGTCATTTCATCCCACGTTGTCCTCACTTTGTGGTCACCACCACCACTTACAGACAAAAAAAAGTCATACTATCTGCTACTTAAAGCAAAGTGAAACTACTCTTGTAGGGTCAGAAGACACATGACCAACACAGAACCTCTAACTGCAACAGGGTTCGTCAAGGTACTGTAAACCTCACAATACATTTTTCACAACTCCCTAAGTTGAAGTGTTTCCAATGTGTTACAGGGATTAGGTCACTCACTGTAGGTAGCCGTGGCATTATTCCATCATAAAAGTTGAACACATACTGCACCAGTCTGCAGCAACAAAGGTGCAATACTGGAATACCATGTGACCCAGGCCCTGAGTTAAATCGTCAGTTGAGTTCAGGTCTATATCTGAGAACATTGTTAGACTTTCTTTTTACTTACACATTTATTTTATATTTCCATAAAAGACGAAAAAAAGTGTATTTTCAATAGATTATCAAGATAGACCTGCTTACTCAAGAAATTCCAAGCACAGATATTACAAAACCAAAGAGTAATCTTGAATACATATAAACTAGAGTCATCTTAAATACATTTAAACTAAACTAAAGAGTTATCTTGAATACATATAAACCAACGGTGATACAATGGGAGAGTCTCTTTTGCATGTTCACATTTTTACTTCCTCATTCCAGCCATCTACAGTGAGCTCCAAAAGTATTGGGACAGTGCCATTTTTTGTTGTTGTTTTAGCTCTCTAATAATATTTGTGTGTCTAACTTTCTCACTCATCATTATTCAAGATTTATTCAAGATTATCCGTAACATCCACATTAATGTAGAAGTGTGATTATCCGTAGCATTCACATTAAATTTAGAAGTGTTTAGAAACATTCTATTCATAATAACAGTGACTCCAAATGGGACGGGGACTACGTACAAAAAGTGCTGTAATTTCTAAACTGTTCCCCCGATATAGATGAAAAAAACACTCAAATTAAAGCTGACAGTATTTAACTTCATAGTCACTGTATCATCATCATCATCAAGTCCAAAGTGCTGGAGTACAGAGCCAAAAAACAAAAACAAAATTAACTGTACCAATACTTTTGGAGCTCACTGTATTTCCTGAAATGTGTTTTTCTCCTCAGGGCATTAGCCAATGAGGTTGGACTCCTATCAGGAAACAAGGAAGGATTAACCTACTGTTCCCTGCTACACCTGGGACTCTAAGCATGAGTTCATGTATTACATAGCTACTACAATAATGCAATGCACTTGCACCCATATTGTAAAACTCAGTCAACCTTTGACTGAAACCAAGGTGTTCTGAGCATTCACAAGTGTCAATAACATCAAGCACTCACCCTTACATGTCATACAAAAATAATTTTATTAAATGGGCATACAAAACAACATTACATGAAATGTACAGTACACCAAACAAACATAAAATACAGAAGCCATACCATAAAACAGTCATTTATTTATTTCTTACTAGATTAAATCAAAAACATGGGTTATTGCAACAGTCTTTGTCTGGCAACTTTCTACTTCCACAGCTTGATAATGCAATAATCAACATGTAATAACATATATATATATATATATATATATATATATATATTTATTGCATGTTGATGAGGTAAGAATGTATTTTTTTATTTAATTTTTATTACATTATTTATAACAAATTTAGATAGAGTAAGTATTTGATCACTTGAATCGAATTATCTCCTGAATAGCAAAGCGGATGATTTCATTGAAATCAAACTGGATGTATTTTCTCCAGTATCTCTGGTCTCTGCCGAAGGTCTGAGCTGGGTAACATGGACTTCCTGGAAACAAAATATAGAGGGTGTTCCAGATGACTTACTAACACTATAGAGGGTGTTCCAGTTGACTTACTAACACTATAGAGGGGGTTCCAGTTGACGTACTAACACTATAGAGGGTGTTCCAGTTGACGTACTAACACTATAGAGGGTGTTCCAGTTGACGTACTAACACTATAGAGGGTGTTCCAGTTGACGTACTAACACTACAGAGGGTGTTCCAGATGACGTTCTAACACTATAGAGGGTGTTCCAGTTGACTTACTAACACTATAGAGGGTGTTCCAGTTGACTTACTAACACTATAGAGGGAGTTCCAGTTGACTTACTAACACTATAGAGGGTGTTCCAGTTGACTTACTAACACTATAGAGGGTGTTCCAGTGGACTTACTAAAGCAGACGGACACTGTAGTGCCTTTCCAAAATCAAGTCTTATTTCAACTTGGCAGTGTCAACATAGCTGCCATTGTTTATAGGTTTTTCTAAATAAACTTTTATCTACCCCCCCCCTCCCCCCTCCTGTATCACACACTGAAAACAATCAATAGGTTAGAGAGAGATCTGAAATATCACATTGTATAGTCTTAGGCCCGCACTATCGCAGCGTAGCTATGGATCATGGCCAAAACGTTGGTTCCTGTTTCAGTCACGTCTTTGGCCAAGTTTGTGTGGGTCACGCAAAAACACTAATGATTGAGCCTCCCACAATGTATGCAATGTCTGCAGGGTGCAGTGGACTGCATTAAAAACGGCACAACTGCGCCCATACAGTTCAAACACATGGCACTAAATAAGCCACCCCCCTAGAGACAAGGATCCAACATACTGTACCATAACACCCTGAAGCAGTTCTAGGTGTTCTCAAAAATGGGAAAACTCACCGATTCCATAGAATATTCTGGCGATGGCTCTGCCAGAGAACTTCTCGTCACTGCGGTTGCCCAGGAAACTCTGAATATCTGCTCTGATCTGACCCTCCCAGTCCTTCATCTGAAGACAAACACAAACCCATCAGAATCACAAATCACCTTCATTGGCGAAGTACATTTACTAGGCAGGAGTTTGACCTGGTGAAATGGTGCTGACAACAAACAGAATATACAGACAGAATTTAGACAAAATAATTTACACATAATCCACACAGTAAAAACAGAACAATTTCACATAATAAAAAAAAAAGTATAGTATAAACTTAGAGGATATAAAATATAAAGTGTGGAAATATTGTAAACTCACTACGTTCTTCTAAATGGGAAAGTCCTGTTTTACCAGATTCTGCTCTATTAGGTAATTCATCATAAGGGTACTTTATTAAATTTAGAATTAGATAAAGGCAATAGCTTCACTTACACTTGGTAAAAACCATCAGGGAATCTTAGGAGACACGAACCTTGCATTTCATCAACACCTCCTCGTCCCCTCCATCCTTCTCCTCCTGGAACTTCCTGCTCAGGTCCAGTTCTCTCCTCTTGTCAAAGTAATCCCCCAGAAGCCCTTTCAGCTTCAGGCTTCGGCTCTCGTCCAGCTCGTCCGTGCAGAAACTGCAGCTCTTGTATGCGACGCTGCAGAGAGACATACAGTGTGGCCCTTATCAAAAACAGAACTCAATGCAGACAGAGACCGTTCTACGTACAGAGTAATAAACGTCACCTGAAAGATGTACAGTAGCATAAACTCATCTAGAAATGTCTTCAAACATCCTCAAAGCACCATTGGGTTAACAGCTCCAATAATAACCTCCTAGGCCATGGTAACTCTGGTAACCAGGACTTTCCTCTATGGTCCAATTAGTTGCTATAATACTGTTGGAGTGTAACCTAGTGTTGGTATGAGTTCTGAATCCTGGTGTAGTGTAGGTCGGTGCTGACCTGCGGAAGGCCTTGAAGCAGGCTTTGAGCTGGTACAGCTTGGTCCTCTCCTGGGCCACCACCCTGTCATGGAGGAACTCACACACCCGGTCCATCTCATCTGGGGTCAAGTCACCATAGGAACGGAAGTAGAAGGACAGGTTGGAGAACTCCACCAAGACTCCTGGAGAAGACAGGAGATGTATGATATCGAGATAAGAAATGTATCATTATTAGTCTATTTTATCCAAATGTAACACACTCACACAGACACTTTCAATTCTGTGTGATCCAATATTATATTTGTAATCATCCCCATTTTTTGACTATGCTCACACACACACACACACACCTCTGTTTGTGGCCCACTGTAGTTGTCGGAGGCCTCTCTTCACCAGACCCAGCTGCCAACCCATAGTGTCTGCCACCTCCACCACATCAAAGTCCAGCGAATCACAGGTCTCCACTCGCTCCCCTGCCATCCGTTTCCGGGCCAACACCACGGCAACAGGTGGGCAGCTGCCAATCAGACGGCACACACCAAAACAGTTTAAGCACCTTTAGGTCATCCACATTAGTCATCCATTGCCTGTACACGAAAACACCAAACCATTCACATGGCAAATGTCCTGCTGCCTTTTTGGACCAAAATAACATAACGAGTATGAAATACACACCTACAGTTGAAGTCGGATGTTTACATACACGTTAGCCAAATACATTTAAACTCAGTTTTTCACAATTCCTGACATTTAATCCTAGTAAAAATTCCCTGTTTTAGGTCAGTTAGGATCATCACTTTATTTTAAGAATGTGAAATGTCAGAATAATAGTAGAGAGAATTATTTATTTCAGCTTTTATTTCATTCATCACATTCCCAGTGGGTCAGAAGTTTACATACACTCAATTAGTATTTGGTAGCATTGCCTTTAAATAGTTTAACTTGGGTCAAACGTTTCGGGTAGCCTTCCACAAGCTTCCCACAATAAGCTTCCCACAATAAGTTCCCACAATAAGTCCACCAGCTCCTGACAGAGCTGGTGTAACAGTCAGGTTTGTAGGCCTCCTTGCTCGCACATGCTTTTTCAGTTCTGCCCACACATTTTCTATAGGATTGAGGTCAGGGCTTTGTGATGGCCACTCCAATACCTTGACTTTGCTGTCCTTAAGCCATTTTGCCACAACTTTGGAAGTATGCTTGGGGTCATTGTCTATTTGGAAGACCATTTTGCGACCAAGCTTTAACTTCCTGACTGATGTCTTGAGATGTTGCTTCAATATATCCATATAATTTTCCTTCCTCATGATGCCATCTATTTTGTGAAGTGCACCAGTCCCTCCTACAGCAAAGCACCCCCACAGCATGATGCTGCCACCCCCGTGCTTCACGGTTGGGATGGTGTTCTTCGGCTTGCAAGCTACCCCCTTTTTCCTCCAAACATAACGATGGTCATTATGGCCAAACAGTTCTACTTTTGTTTCATCAGACCAGAGGACATTTCTCCAAAAAGTACGATCTTTGTCCCCATGTGCAGTTGCAAACCGTAGTCTGGCTTTTTTTATGGCGGTTTTGGAGCAGTTGCTTCTTCCTTGCTGAGCGGCCTTTCAGGTTATGTCGATATAGGACTCATTTTACTGTGGATATAGATACTTTTGTACCTGTTTCCTCCAGCCTCTTCACAAGGTCCTTTGCTGTTGTTCTGGGATTGATTTGCACTTTCCGCACCAAAGTACGTTCATCTCTAGGAGACAGAACGCGTCTCCTTCCTGAGCGGTATTGACGGCTGCGTGGTCCCATGGTGTTTATACTTGCGTACTATTGTTTGTACAGATGAACGTGGTACCTTCAGGCATTTGGAAAAACTTCTGACCCACTGGAATTGTGATACAGTGAGTTATAAGTGAAATAATCTGTCTGTAAACAATTGTTGGAAAAATTACTTGTGTCATGCACAAAGTAGATGTCCTAACCGACTTGCCAGAACTATAGTTTGTTAACAAGGAATTTGTGGAGTGGTTGAAAAACGAGTTTTAATGACTCCAACCTAAGTGTATGTAAACTTCCGACTTCAACTGTACATATACAAACACAACCTAGCGAACAGGACTTTGTTTGGTACAGCTAAACAGTCTACTGTAACAGACTGGTCAGGTGTGGGGAATGACTTTGCAGAACTTGTTGAATAAGAAACGCACACTGTTTTTTTTTTGTCTGTTGCACACCGTTTAAACACGGTTTTGCTACATTGTGCACTGGTGAACATGACCCTGGTTTTGTGATGTTGTCCTACATCTTGGTGAGTTTGCGGAGTTGATGCGGGCCGTTGTAACAGACCAGCTTACAGGCGGAGAGGGTGGGGTGGAGCAGCTCTACCCACTGCTGAGGGTGCAGCTCCAGATAGCACAGCAGAGTCTCCAAACCTGGCAGACACAGAGATAGACTTCAAATGATTCAAATGCTATTGTAAATACAGTCTGGAAAGTATAGAAAAGATGACTCTGATGTCTGAAGAAAAGGCGGTGGAGAGTCACTGGTCTTGACAGAAAAAGCTGAATTAAAAGTGGGATCTCATTCTAATTACATATTTACTGTTTTCTGATCCTTGAATAAACTATCCGTTTGTTTTACTTAAACAGACAAAATATTTAACCTGCCCTGTGTTGGGTATAGTGAGGTACCTACCTTCCTCAGTGATGTCCAGGGCTTCCACAGTGTCCTGCATTGGGATGGCCCTCTCATGGGTGTGACACACCCTAGTCGTGGGCCAATCATCACCTCCCCCTGTCTGCTCCTCCTCTTCATGTTTGCCATCCGCTCTCTGGGGAAACGGAACACTTGACTCTGGTGGGTGTTTCTGCTCCCCGTCCAGTGGTTGAAGAGTTGGTACATCCTTGTCCTCGGTAGGGATTCTGGCCTGTTCCAACTGCTCGACGGGGGTGTTCTGACCAGTCTCCGTTATGTGTTCCGGTGTTTCAGCTGGTATCTCACCACAGGTGTCCATCAGTTCAATCATCTCGGAGTCATCAACCTCCTCCTGAGCCTAAGATATGGTTAGAATAATTAGATTATGGTTTCAATGAAAAAAAATAATACTGTTTGGTTTGTGCCTGATACATCTTGATAAAACAACTGTTAATCCTAAACCTTAATTGAGGTTCACATTGCAGACAGAGAGAAGGGAAGAAAAAGTTGAATATGTAAGTATACCAACATTACCCTGGCTAGGTCCTGCTGTTTCTGGTGGATCTGTCTGCACTTGCAGGGAGGAAACACCTTCTGCACCAGCTTCTTCACAGTGTAGTGGTCCACCGTGTCCGCATAGATGTGCTTCCGCAACTCATGCAGGTCCCCTCCCTACAACAACACCAGGCAAGAACGTAGGATTACTCAACATAATGAGCATACATATTACATTTACATTTTAGTCATTTAGCAGACGCTCTTATCCAGAGTGACTTTTTTACTTTTCATACTGGCCCCCCGTGGGAATCGAACCCACAACCCTGGCGTTGCAAACACCATGCTCTACCAACTGAGCTACATCCCTGCCGGCCATTCCCTCTCCTACCCTGGACGACGCTGGGCCAATTGTGCGCCGCCCCATGGGTCTCCCGGTCGCGGCCGGCTACGACAGAGCCTGGATTCAAACCAGGATCTCTAGTGGCACAGCTAGCACTGCGATGCAGTGCCTTAGACCACTGCGCCACTCGGGAGACTGAACTCTCTCACTACATATCATTCAATAGAGCGCCAAGACATATGATAGATAGATATATGTGCGATTAACCTAATAATTCGAACTAAAGTATTGTTGCACAGACACTGTACACTACTCACCAAGTATCAATTCATCACTTAACTATTACTTACTAGACGTTGTCATCAAAACATTTGAATTGGGATAAAAAGTAAATTAAAAAGTATCAAATAAATAACGACTGAAAAAAGGAGAGAGAAAGAGAAAGAGCGAGAGAGCGCGAGAGCCTTACCTCAGGATCCAGGAAGAGATGACAGTGGGCCGGTACCCCATCTCTCCCTGCCCTCCCGATCTCCTGCACGTAGCTCTCGAAGCTCTTGGGCATGTTGTAGTGCACGATGCCGCGCACGTCCGACTTGTCCAGGCCCATACCGAAGGCTACCGTGGCGACCACAACGCGCAGCTCGCCACACATGAAGTTGTTCTGGACGCGACGGCGCTCAGAAGACGACATGCCGGCGTGGTAGGACTCAGCCATCCACTTCAGAGGCTTACGGATCTTCTTCCTGGCTGAGGGCACACAGCAGAGAGAGGTCAGGGCCCGTATTCCCAAAGCTTCTCAGAGTAGGAGTGCTGATCTAGGATCAGGGGCCTTATGTATCAAGTGTCAGAGTAACAATGCTGATCAAGCATATCTATATAATCTGATTCAATAGGATCAAAAAAAAGGGAAAACTGATCCTAGCACTTTGATGACACTTTTTGACTACGGCACCAGAGCAACGCAAAATGTCAATTTTCCAAAATTCCTGATCCCCTATTGTCATCAAGGTATGATTCAAGACAAGATTCAGCCCTTTACCTAGACTTCTGTGAATATCATCATCCCAATATAATATATATGAATGTAACATCCAAATCAACCCAGCTCCAGCCAAACCCAGACAGACAGGTACCCAAAGCTCTCTTTTTCTTCCCTACAGGGTTGTCGTCTGCCTCCTGACAAGCGCTATTGTTAGACTCCTTCAACAGCACCCCCTGCAGGCAGGTCCTGAGCAAGGCAGATATACGGGACGTCTCCTCTCTCCTGGTGCAGTAAACAATGACGGACTCCAAAGACCCAAACCGCTCTCCCTTCAGCAGACACACCAGGGCCTGGACAGGGGACAGGACACACAGCGTCAGACCTGGGTTCAAATACTATTTGTTTTCTTTCAAATACTTTAGCAATGCTTGATTGGGCTTTTCCTGACACAATGAAAAAGGATTAAATTGTTTGTGTGTGTGGTTGGTATGCATCCTACCTGGTCCTTGTCTCGGTCCATGGAGACAGACAGCTGCAGGTTGTCAGGCACGGCGGTTGAGCGGACAGCAACACCGTCCTGGTCAGTAATGCCCAGGTGTTGAGCGATGTTCAGGGCTGTGGACAGGGTGGCGGTGGCCGTCAGACCCAGCAGGCAACGCACGCCCAGACGGTCCCTCAACACCTAGGAGATGGAACGGAGGTGGTTGGGTGAACCATGGTCGTGTGATGAGTAAACTTGCCTAAGACCTGAAGATCTAGAGTGGCTTGCGAAAGTATTCACCCCCCTTGGCATTTTTCCTATTTTGTTGCCTTACAACCTGGAATTAAAATGGATTTTTTTTTTTTGGGGGGGGGGGGGGTTGTATCATTTGACTTACACAACATGCCTACCACTTTGACGATGCAAAATATTTTTTATTGTGAAACAAACTGAAGTATAATTACAAGCATTCCATAAGTGTCAAAGGCTTTTATTGACAATTACATAAAGTTTACGCAAAGAGTCAATATTTGCAGTGTTGACCCTTCTTTTTCAAGACCTCTGCAATCCACCCTGGCATGCTGTCAATTAACTTCTGGGCCACATCCTGACTGATGGCAGCCCATTCTTGCATAATCAATGCTTGGAGTTTGTCCGAATTTGTGTTTGTCCATCCGCCTCTTGAGGATTGACCACAAGTTCTCAAATGGGATTAAGGTCTGGGGAGTTTCCTGGCCATGGACTCAAAATGTCAATGTTTTGTTCCCCGAGCCACTTAGTTATCACTTTTGCCTTCTGGCAAGGTGCTCCATCATGCTGGAAAAGGCATTGGTCGTCACCAAACAGTTCTTGGATGGTTGGGAGAAGTTGCTCTCGGAGGATGTGTTGGTACCATTCTTTATTCATGGCTGTGTTCTTAGGCAAAATTGTGAGTGAGCCCACTCCCTTGGCTGAAAAGCAACCCCACACATGAATGGTCTCAGGATGCTTTACTGTTGGCATGACACAGGACTGATGGTAGCGCTCACCTTGTCTTCTCCGGACAAGCTTTTTTCCAGATGCCCCAAACAATCGGAAAGGAGATTCATCAGAGAAAATGACTTCACCCCAGTCCTCAGCAGTCCAATCCCTGTACCTTTTGCAGAATATCAGTCTGTCCCTGATGTTTTTCCTGGAGAGAAGTGGCTTCTTTGCTGCCCTTCTTGACACCAGGCCATCCTCCACTGTGTGTGCAGATGCACTCACACCTGCCTGCTGCCATTCCTGAGCAAGCTCTGCACTGGTGGTGCCCCGATCCCGCAGCTGAATCAACTTTAGGAGACGTTCATGGCGCTTGCAGGACTTTCTTGGGCGCCCTGAAGCCTTCTTCACAACAATTGAACCTCTCTCCTTGAAGTTCTTGACTATCCGATAAATGGTTGATTTAGATGCAATCTTACTAGCAGCAATATCCTTGCCTGTGAAGCCCTTTTTGTGCAAAGCAATGATGACGGTATGTGTTTCCTTGCAGGTAACCATGTTTAACAGAAGAAGAACAATGATTTCAAGCACCACCCTCCTTTTAAAGCTTCCAGTCTGTTATTCTAACTCAATCAGCATGACAGAGTGATCTCCATTCTTGTCCTCATCAACACTCTCACCTGTGTTAATGAGAGAATCACTGACATGATGTCAGCTGGTCCTTTTGTGGCAGGGCTGAAATGCAGTGGAAATGTTCATTTTCATGGCAAAGAGGGACTTTGCAATTAATTGCAATTCATCTGATCACTCTTCATAACATTCTGGAGTATATGCAAATTGCCATCATAAAAACTGAGGCAGCAGACTTTGTGAAAATTAATATTTGTGTAATTCTCAAAATTTTGACCACGACTGTATTTAGCGCCATCCATCATTCCTTCAATTCTGACCAGTTTCCCAGTCCCTGCCGATGAAAAACATCCCCACAGCATGATGCTGCCACCACCATGCTTCAATGTGGGGATGGTGTTCTCAGAGTGATGAGAGGTGTTGGGTTTGCGCCAGACATAGCGTTTTCCTTGATGGCCAAAAAGCTCAATTTGTGTCTCATGTGACCAGAGTACCTTCTTCCATATGTTTGGGGAGTCTCCCACATGGCTTTTGGAGAACACCAAACGTGTTTGCTTATTTTTTTCTTTAAGCAATGGCTTTTTTCTGGCCACTCTTCCGTAAAGCCCAGCTCTGTGGAGTGTACGGCTTAAAGTGGTCCTATAGACAGATACTCCAATCTCCACTGTGGAGCTTTGCATCTCCTTCAGGGTTATCTTTGGTCTCTTTGTTGCCTCTCTGATTAATGCCCTCCTTGCCTAGTCCGTGAGTTTTTGTGGGCGGCCCTCTCTTGGCAGGTTTGTTGTGGTGCCATATTCTTTCCATTTTTTAATAATGGATTTAATGGTGCTCCGTGGGATGTTCAAAGTTTCAGATATTTTTTTATAACCCAACCCTGATCTGTACTTCTCCACAACTTTGTCCCTGACCTGTTTGGAGAGCTCCTTGGTCTTCGTGGTGCCGCTTGCTTGGTGGTGCCCCTTGCTTAGTGGTGTTGCAGACTCAGGGGCCTTTCAGAACAGGTGTATATATACTGAGATCATGTGACACTTAAAATGCACACAGGTGGACTTTATAATACTAATTATTTAACTAATTATGTGACTTCTGAAGGTAATTGGTTGCACCAGATCTTATTTAGAGGCTTCATAGCAAAGGGGGTGAACACATATGAACGCACCACCTTTCCATTATTTATTTGTTAGAATTTTTTGAAACAAGTTATTTTTTTTCATTTCACTTCCCCAATTTGGACTATTTTGTGCATGTCCATTACATGAAATCCAAATAAAAATCCATTTAAATTACAGGTTGTAATGCAACAAAATAGGAAAAACGCCAAGGGGGATGAATACTTTTGCAAGGCACTTTAGGGATTTAGTTCAGCAAGCTAACACAGTCTTGTGGTGCACAGACAACCCAGATTAAAACCCCAGTCGGTCAAAGAGACTTACAGGGCACTTCCAATCTGAGGGGCACAATGGCATGCATGGGTTAGCCATGTACAGCTATGGTGAGAGACAGGCTCATTCTAAAGACGCAAGTGCTGTGGAAAAACTCCCTCTTGTAATAAAGTGTCCCCCAAATGGTGGGTTAGGCCATATATAGTGGTCACCAGAGCTCACCTTGCAGAGACGCAGGTAGCAGGGCCTGAAGTTGTGTGACCACTCTGAGACACAGTGGGCCTCGTCGATACAGGCGAAGGCCACCGGGGGGAGCTGGTCAGCTGGGGGAAGACAGCCAGAGCCAGAGTGACCTCCACCCACCAACGCCTCAGGGGACAGGAGCAGGACATGGACCTCACCTGCCTTGACCTGGAGGAAACACACACAGAGAGATGCACATAAAGCATTGAAAGATATAGAATCAGAAAACTTTGTCATGCAGATCACCATAGATAAGACATCAACATTTTAGTCATTTAGCAGACGCTCTTATCCAGAGCGACTTACAGTTAGTTAGTTAGTTAGTGAGTGCATACATTTTCCATACTGGTCCCCCGTGGGAAACGAACCCACAACCCTGGCGTTGCAAGCGCCATGCTCTACCAACTGAGCTACAGGAGGCTTATAGTTACCATCTGACCGAGACACCAAATAAAATGTACATAAAAAAACTCCTAAAACATAATAAAGAATCTGTATATATCCCAGGCCAGGTCACAGTAAAAGATTACATATTTAGATAAGTTAAATATGGTTCATATTCAATTCCTAGCCTGAAACATACTGTATGTCACATGTCAAATAGCTCAAATATCAGCTCTACTCCAACAGGGTGGTAAAATTATCTATGTATTAAGTTAAATAAAATCAATGTACATCAATGTAAATTTGACTGACATCTTTGTAGTGGTATCTTCACGGCATCACACAATACATACATATGTACACCTGGAGCTCACGCACACACACATTATGAATAACAAAAAGATCACTGACTGATATAGAAGTGTAATGCAGGAAACGGAAATGATCGATTCAGTTAAACATTAAGCAAAAACGCTAAGGTTTAAGCCTAGATAGAGCATAGTTTAACTAACCAGATTGAAAGAGGATCACAGTACCTTCTCAATGGCTACTTCTCTCTGTTTTTTAGACATATTGGAGTGAATGGCAGCTGCTTTCAGTTTGGATGGGAGTCCAGAAAGCTAGGGAGACAAAATAATTTACTGTCAGTATTTCATTCAACGATTTCTTTATAGAGACATTCACAAGACAGTGTCCGTATATATAATGTGTTGTATAACTAGGGGACAGACATGTTACCTGATCATCCATTAGAGACACCAGTGGGGACACCACCAGAGTGATACTGTTGGACCTCTGGGCATAGAGGTAAGCAGGCAGCTGGTAGCACAGAGACTTGCCCATGCCCGTAGAGAGCACCACTAGCGTGGACAGACCTGGAGAGAATAGAATAGAAGAATATAACTTTATTGTCCATCATGCAAAGTAAATGTGTTGTTTGTTCAGCTCCCAACCCCCCGCTTGTAACAAACACAAAATATATATATACACTACCAGTCAAAAGTTTGGACACACCTACTCATTCGAGGGTTTTTCTTTATTTTTACTATTTTTTACATTGTAAAATAATAGTGAAGACATCAAAACTATGAAATAACACATATGGAATCATGTAGTAACCAAATAAAGTGTTGAACAAATCAAAATATATTTTATATTTGAGATTCTTCAAATAGCCAACCTTTGACTTGATGACAGCTTTGCACACTCTTGGCATTCTCTTAACCAGCTTCATGAGGTAGTCACCTGGAATGCATTTCAATTAACAGGTGTTCCTTCTTAAAAGTTTATTTGTGGAATTTATTTCCTTCTTAATGTGTTTGAGCCAATCAGTTGTGTTGTGACAAGGTAGGGGGGTACACAGAAGATAGCCCTATTTGGTAAAAGACATAGTCCATATTTACATTTACATTTACATTTACATTTTAGTCATTTAGCAGACGCTCTTATCCAGAGCGACTTACAGTTAGTGAATACATATATATATTTTTTTTATACTGGCCCCCCGTGGGAATCGAACCCACAACCCTGGCGTTGCAAACGCCATGCTCTATCAACTGAGCTACATCCCTGCCGGCCATTCCCTCCCCTACCCTGGACGACGCTGGGCCAATTGTGCGCCGCCCATGAGTCTCCCGGTCGCGGCCGGCTGCGACAGAGCCTGGATTCGAACCAGGATCTCTAGTGGCACAGTTAGCACTGCGATGCTGCGATGCAGCCTTAGTCCACTGCGCCACTCAGCTCAAATACAGCTCAAATAAGCAAAGAGAAACGACAGTCCATCATTACTTTAAGACATGAAGGTCGCAAAAACCATCAAGCACTATGATGAAACTGGCTCTCATAAGGACCGCCACAGGAATGGAAGACCCAGCGGTACCTCTGCTGCAGAGGATCAGTTCATTAGAGTTACCAGCCTCAGGAATTGCAGCCCAAATAACTGATTCACAGAGTTCAAGTCACAGACACATCTCAACATCCACTGTTCAGAGGGGACTGTGTGAATCAGGCCTTCATGGTCAAATTGCTGCAAAGAAACCACTACTAAAGGACACCAAAAATAAGAAGAGACCTGCTTGGGCCAAGCAACACGAGCAATGGACATTAGACCGGTGGAAATGTGTCCTTTGGTCTGGAGTCCAAATTTTTTGGTTCCAACCGCTGTGTCTTTGTGAGACGCGATGTGGGTGAATGGATGATCTCCGCATGTGTAGTTCCCACCGTAAAGCATGGAGGAGGTGGTGTGATGGTGCTTTGCTGGTGACACTGTCTATGATTTATTTTTATTTTTATTTGTTTAACACTTTTTTGGTTACTACATGACTCATTATGTGTTATTTAATAGTTTTGATGTCTTCACTATTATTCTATAGTAATTAATAGTAAAAAAAAAAAAACTTTAATGAGTAGGTGTCCAAACTTTTGACTGGTACTGTATATATGGGAAAGAAACTACTTACATTTAGTCATTACATTTATTTGAGTCATTTAGCAGACACTCTTATCCAGAGCGACTTACAGGAGCTGTACATCTTGTCATATACTGTATATCACTTTACTGAGGTACTAAAGGAAACACTGTTTATCCTCTTCCTGCATACCTGATAGAATCCTCATGATGGCCTGTTCCTGCCCTGGTCTGAAAGACTTGTACCCAAAGTCTTTAAGTGCTTCATTAACTTCAGAGGGCGCCGCTGCAGAAACAAAATGTAGTTGGAAGTCAATAGGAGTATAAATCATGCTGCACTGGTTGATTGATTAGTTTAGATTAATTGATTCATTAAATAATTGTATTTTAAAAAATGGGGTACCTTGTACTTTGCCATCCTCCCCTAGGGGGTAGAGGGGCTCCATGGGGGGCGGAGGAGGCAGGCGCTCGTAATCTGGCCTGATCACATTCAACAAGACCTCATCACCACCATTCTCCTGCTTCTCCCCCTCCTTCTCCTCTTTAACACTGGGGGGCGCCACTGTGTAACAGAGAGATAGACATTGGACACGTCACAAATGGCACCCTATTATTGTGCACTACTTCTGACCGGAGCCCCATCTGTGGGAGCCCCATCTGTGGGAGGCCCATCTGTGGGAGGCCCATCTGTGGGAGGCCCATCTGTGGGAGGCCCATCTGTGGGAGCCCCATCTGTGGGAGCCCCATCTGTGGGAGCCCCATCTATGGGAGCCCTATGGGCCCTGGTCAAAAGTAATGCATTATAAAGGGAATAGGGTGTCATTTGGGACACAGACATAGACAGAGGGACCTCATGTACAGAGATGGAATTACTTAATTCCTCCTCCACTGGTCTGGGGTCAGCTTTGGTGTGGCGTTTGTTATGACTGATGTTTGAATTGGAGTCGGGAGAAACTGAACCGAAATCAGTTGTTGTTATGGGCAGGGAACTGGGAGGAAAGAACTGGAGTGAGAGAATTGCATTGGGGTAAACATGAGCTCTTTGACCTTTTGGCATGCATGTTAGTTTAGTACCATGACATCATTGCCTTGCCAGACAGTGGAGGAGCTGTTATGCTCATCTAGTTTTAAACCGCAGGTTCCGTTTTGGCTCAGAGGGGCCTTGGTTTCTGCCTGCGCAATCACTCCGACTTTCGCTGGACATCGTCTGTGTGTGGCACTGTATTTCACTCCAAGTACGCCCCGAATGGCACCCTATTCCCTACATAGTGCACTACTCTCAACTAGAACCCTATGGGCCCTGGTCAAAAGTAGGGCACTATATAGGGGATAGGGTGCAATTTGGGGTGTAACCCGTGCTATGAAAATGAGCGTTGAGCATTTCCGTGGGGACCCTCCCTGATTGTTCTTAGCAGTGAGCTCTGCTTGACATTCACTATATATATACAGTGGGGAGAACAAGTATTTGATACACTGCCGATTTTGCAGGTTTTCCTACTTACAAAGCATGTAGAGGTCTGTAATTTTTATCATAGGTACACTTCAACTGTGAGAGACGGAATCTAAAACAAAAATCCAGAAAATTACATTGTATGATTTTTAAGTAATTAATTTGCATTTTATTGCATGACATAATTATTTGATCACCTACCAACCAGTAAGAATTCCGGCTCTCACAGACCTGTTAGTTTTTCTTTAAGAAGCCCTCCTGTTCTCCACTCATTACCTGTATTAACTGCACCTGTTTGAACTCGTTACCTGTATAAAAGACACCTGTCCACACACTCAATCAAACAGACTCCAACCTCTCCACAATGGCCAAGACCAGAGAGCTGTGTAAGGACATCAGGGATAAAATTGTAGACCTGCACAAGGCTGGGATGGGCTACAGGACAATAGGCAAGCAGCTTGGTGAGAAGGCAACAACTGTTGGCGCAATTATTAGAAAATGGAAGAAGTTCAAGATGACGGTCAATCACCCTCGGTCTGGGGCTCCATGCAAGATCTCACCTCGTGGGGCATCAATGATCATGAGGAAGGTGAGGGATCAGCCCAGAACTACACGGCAGGACCTGGTCAATGACCTGAAGAGAGCTGGGACCACAGTCTCAAAGAAAACCATTAGTAACACACTACGCCGTCATGGATTAAAATCCTGCAGCGCAGGCAAGGTCCCCCTGCTCAAGCCAGCGCATGTCCAGGCCCGTCTGAAGTTTGCCAATGACCATCTGATGATCCAGAGGAGGAATGGGAGAAGGTCATGTGGTCTGATTAAACAAAAATATAGCTTTTTGGTCTAAACTCCACTCGCCGTGTTTGGAGGAAGAAGAAGGATGAGCACAGCCCCAAGAACACCATCTCAACCCTGAAGCATGGAGGTGGAAACATCATTCTTTGGGGATGCTTTTCTGCAAAGGGGACAGGATGACTGCACCGTATTGAGGGGAGGATGGATGGGGCCATGTATCGCGAGATCTTGGCCAACAACCTCCTTCCCTCAGTAAGAGCATTGAAGATGGGTCGTGGCTGGGTCTTCCAGCATGACAACGACCCGAAACACACAGCCAGGGCAACAAAGGAGTGGCTCCGTAAGAAGCATCTCAAGGTCCTGGAGTGGCCTAGCCAGTCTCCAGACCTGAACCCAATAGAAAATCTTTGGAGGAGCAAAAATTGCATTGCCCAGCGACAGCCCCGAAACCTGAAGGATCTGGAGAAGGTCTGTATGGAGGAGTGGGCCAAAATCCCTGCTGCAGTGTGTGCAAACCTGGTCAAGACCTACAGGAAACGTATGATCTCTGTAATTGCAAACAAAGGTTTCTGTACCAAATATTAAGTTCTGCTTTTCTGATGTATCAAATACTTATGTCATGCAATAAAATGCAAATTAATTACTTAAAAATCATACAATGTGATTTTCTGGATTTTTGTCTCTCACCTTTGAAGTGTACCTATGATAAAAATTACAGACCTCTACATGCTTTGTAAGTAGGAAAACCTGCAAAATCGGCAGTGTATCAAATACTTGTTCTCCCCACTGTATATACACCAAAGTATGTGGACAAAGTGGTAGGCCACACGCGCTCACAGAACAGGACCGGCGAGTGCTGAAGTGCGCAGCGCCAAGACATTGTCTGTCCTCGGTTGCAACATTCACTACCGAGTTCCAAACTGCCTCTGGAAGCAACGTGAACTGTTCGTCGGGAGCTTCATTAAATGGGTTTCCATGGCCGAGCAGCTGCACACAAGCCTAAGATCACCATGTGCAATGCCAAGCATCGGCTGGAGCGGTGTAAAGCTTGCCGCCATTGGACTCTGGAGCAGTCGAAACGCGTTCTCTGGAGTGATGAATCACGCTGGCAGTCCGACAGGCGAATCTGGGTTTGGCGGATGCCAGGAGAACACTACCTGCCCAAATGCATAGTGCCAGCTGTAAAGTTTGGTGGAGGAGGAATAATGGTCTGGGGCTGTTTTTCATGGTTCGGGCTAGGCCCCTTAGTTTCAGTGAAGGGAAATGTTAACGCTACAGCATACAATGACATTCTAGACGATTCTGTGCTTCCAACTTTGTGGATGGCCCTTTCCTGTTTCAGCATGACAATGCACTATTTTTCACAATGCAAATCTCATCGCCAGACGGGGTGACAATGACATACCCCGAGGCTCGGAACGCAGAGTTCCCGTTGCCCGGGCAACCTCTTCCAAGGTTGGCAGCTCGAAGGGCTCCTCAACCGCAGACACCTCATCAGCAGCAGCACCGTCTACTGGAGCTGCAACTGGAAACAGGAGGCACACAACAGGTTAAATAGGGGTTATATACTAGACTCAATATATTACATTCACAGGGTACAGTGACGTATTCAGTAGGGAGAAACGTTCAAAATGTTGCAGACAGAAACGTCATGTATTGAGCTGAAAATGACACTTGTACATGTATAGGACAGAAAATCAGATGTGTTGAACAAAATACATTTCTATCTGAATGTTCTGTAATGTTGCACTTTCCTCAACAGACCTCGGGTACACCAAAGAAAACGCTTTAGCACAGTATTTCTTATGTATCAACCTAGTAAAGACAACTGTGATGTTGTAAATGAAACTAGTTTCTGAAGAACCAATCTAAACAAGCCAATTTAACTACCACAGCTTAAGACGTCACACGACCATGTACTGTCTGTCCTGTGACCTCTCACCTCTGCCCTTGCAGTTCATAGCCCAGTGTCCTGTGCCTCCGCACTTGAAGCAGGTGTCACCTGGACGATTGAACCCTCCGAAGCCACCTCTAAACCCGCCTCTGCCTCTTCTGCTGAAGCCCCCTCTAAACCTTGAGTCTGGCCCTCCAAACCTCTCCCCCTTTAGCTGGAACTTCTCCATGGTCAACTGAAACAGAGAGAAAACAGGATATACTGTGCTGATATCATATACAGTTGAAGTCGGAGGTTTACAAACACCTTAGCCAAATACATTTAAACTCAGTTTTTCACAATTCCTGACATTAATCCTAGTAAAAATTCCCTGTCTTAGGTCAGTTAGGATCACCACTTTATTTTAAGAATGTGAAATGTCAGAATAATAGTAGAGAGAATTATTTATTTCAGCTTTTATTTCTTTCATCACATTCCCAGTGGGTCAGAAGTTTACATACGCTCAATTATTTGGTAGCATTGCCTTTAAATTGATTAACTTAGGTCAAACATTTCCGGTAGCCTTCCACAAGCTTCCCACAATAAGTTGGGTGAATTTTGGCCCATTCCTCCTGACAGAGCTGGTGTAACTGAGTCAGATTTGTAGGCCTCCTTGCTCGCACACGCTTTTTCAGTTCTGCCCACACATTTTCTATAGGATTGAGGTCAGGGCTTTGTGATGGCCACTCCAATACCTTGACTTTGCTGTCCTTAAGCCATTTGCCACAACTTTGGAAGTATGCTTGGGGTCATTGTCCATTTGGAAGACCCATTTGCAACCAAGCTTTAACTTCCTGACTGATGTCTTGAGATGTTGCTTCAATATATCCATATAATTTTCTTTCCTCATGATGCCATCTATTTTGTGAAGTGCACCAGTCCCTCCTACAGCAAAGCACCCCCACAGCATGATGCTGCCACCCCCGTGCTTCACGGTTGGGATGGTGTTCTTCGGCTTGCAAGCGACCCCTTTTTCCTCCAAACATAACGATGGTCATTATGGCCAAACAGTTATACTTTTGTTTCATCAGACCAGAGGACATTTCTCCATAAAGTACGATCTTTGTCCCCATGTGCAGTTGCAAACCGTAGTCTGGCTTTTATATGGCGGTTTTGGAGCAGTGGCTTCTTCCTTGCTGGGCGGCCTTTCAGGTTATGTCGATATAGGACTCATTTTACTGTGGATATAGATACTTTTGTACCTGTTTCCTCCAGCATCTTCACAAGGTCCTTTGCTGTTGTTCTGGGATTGATTTGCACTTTTCGCACCAAAGTACGTTCATCTCTAGGAGACAGAACGTGTCTCCTTCCTGAGCAGTATGATGGATGCGTGGTCCCATGGTGTTTATACTTGCGTACTATTGTTTGTACAGATGAACGTGGTACCTTCAGGCATTTGGAAATTGCTCCCAAGGATGAACCAGACTTGTGGAGGTCTACAATTTTTTTCTGAGGGCTTGGCTGATTTATTTTGATTTTCCCATGATGTCAAGCAAAGAGGCACTGAGTTTGAAGGTAGGCCTTGAAATACATCCACAGGTACACCTCCAATTGACTCAAATGATGTTAATTAGCCTATCAGAAGCTTCTGAAGCCATGACATCATTTTTTATGGAATTTTCCAAGCTGTTTAAAGGCACAGTCAACTTAGTGTATGTAAACTTCTGACCCACTGGAATTGTGATACAGTGAATTATAAGTGAAATAATCTGTCTGTTAACAATTTTTTGAAAAATTACTTGTGTCATGCACAAAGTAGATGTCCTAACCGACTTGCCAAAACTATAGTTTGTTAACAAGAAATGTGTGGAGTGGTTGAAAAACGGGTTTTAGTGACTCCAACCTAAGTGTATGTAAACTTCCGACTTCAACTGTATACGTACGGTCTTCCTAGGTAGGGACTGTATGCTTTTCAACTAGGTACTCAAAACAGAGAATCATTCTGAAATGTAGCTGGCCTAATTTATCTAATATCTGCTAATATCCCTAAATAGTGTTATTCTACAACAACAGTATGAGTACAAGAGTGCGCAACGCTGTCATCACGACAAAGGGTGGCTATTTGAAGAATCCCAAAAATAAAATATATTTAGATTTGTTTAACACTTTTTGGGTTACTACATGATTCAATGTGTTATTTCATAGTTTTGATGTCTTCAGTATTATTCTACCCCCTAAAAATAAAACATGGGTTCTTGGTCAGGGAGGTGACCAAGAACCCATTGTCACTCTGACAGAGCGCCAGAGTTCCTCTGTGGAGATGGAAGAACAACACTCCACCAATCAGGCCTTTATGGTAGAGTGGCCAGACGGAAGCCACTCCTCAGTAAAAAGGCACATGACAGCCCGCTTGGAGTTTCCCAAAAGGCACCTAAAGAACTCTCAGACCATGAGAGACAAGATTCTCTGGTCTGATGAAACCAAGATTGAACTCTTTGGCCTGAATGCCAAGCGTCACATCTGGAGGAAACCTGGCACCATCCCTACGGTGAAGCATGGTGGTGGCAGCATCATGATGTGGGGACGTTTTTCAGCGTCAGTGACTGGGAGACTATTCAGGATCAAGGGAAAGATGAACGGAGCAAAGTACAGAGAGATCCTTGATGAAAACCTGCTCCAGAGCGCTCAGGACCTCAGACTGGGGTGAAGGTTCACCTTCCAACAGGACAACGACCCTAAGCACACAGCCAAGACAATGCAGGAGTGGCTTCGGGACAAGTCTCTGAATGTCCTTGAGTGGCCCAGCCAGAGCCCGGACTTGAACCCGATCGAACATCTCTGGAGAGACCTGAAAATAGCTGTGCAGCGACGCTCCCCATCCAACCTGACAGAGCTTGAGAGGATCTGCAGAGAAGAATGGGAGAAACTCCCCAAATACTGGTGTGCCAAGCTTGTAGCATCATACCCAAGAAGACTCGATGCTGTAATCGCTGCCAAAGGTGCTTCAACAAAGTACTGAGTAAAGGGTCTGAATACTTATGTAAATGTGATATTATTATACATTTGCAAAAATTTCTATAAACCTGTTTTTGCTTTGTCATTATGGGGTATTGTGTGTAGATTGATGAGGGGGGGGAAAAAACAATTTAAATCAAATTTAGAATAAGGCTGTAACGTAACAAAATGTGGAAAAAGTCAAAGGGTCTGAATATTTTCCGAATGCACTGTATGTACCAACCTCACTAGAGTGACCTTACCTGCTTGCGTAGGCCAGCGCCCCTACATGCGTATCCTTTGACATGAGACTTATTTTTCAGGTTGATTTTTACAAAGTTACCGTCCGCGTTCTTGGTGGGTCTGGACATGAATGGTGCAAAAGACAAATCACATTAACACAAAACAATGACATTAGTGAAAATAAAATCCAGTTATGACAATAACAGTCAATGAGGAATATGTATTTAAAGGGGCTCTCTTGAGAGTGCATAGATCAATTTGTAAAGCTAAATAATAATGTTTGATGAAATATATTAGTAGTCTAAGGGAAATATAGAGTATAACCCACTTAGGTCTCATAGTGTTGCTTCCTCTGTTCCTGGCAGCGTTGATATCTTCCTCATCCACCTCTCCTAGGAGGTTCTCCTGTGGAACTTTTGGTTTCTGCTTCACTGCTTCCTTCTCTGTGACATCACCATCCTCCTGCTCGCTAGCATTTCCATCACCTGTCTTAACCTTCTTCTTCTTCTTCTTCTTGGCTTTTTTAGGACTCACGCCCTCATCCTCTGTAACATTTTTCTTTCTCCTCCTCTTTTTCAATGCCCCCTCTTTCTCTGTGTCGTCACGGTTCTCTCCATCCATGTCGTGGTCCCTTTGCCTCTTTCGGCCCTTTTTCTTCGTACCTTTCTCCTCCGGCCCGATCTCGTCACCCTCGGCCTGCTGCGGTGGCTGCGTCAACACTCCCGTCTCCTCTTCAACCCTTCCTACTCTGCCCTTTCTGGCCCTCGCTCGAGATTTGTTGGCGGTGGCGACAGCGGTCTCTTCTGACGTTCCGCCCTCAGCCTGTCCTATGAGACCTGGTCTGGTTTCTCCATCCTTTCCTTCTCCGGAGCCAGACCCTAATGAGGAGCGTTGTCCAGCGGACCGCAGACTGGCTGGGTCTGCTGCAGACGTTAAACCACAACCAATCTGGGGCTGGTGCTCGTCAGGAGAAGGCAGAGCCTGTGGCATGGTACTCTTGGAAGCCCTCTCCCCCAGGAGAGTTGTCCCTTCGTTCTGCCTGGAAGGTGTGACAAAGGAACTGGCGGCACGTCCTCGGTTCTCTCCCTCGTCAGTGCCTCCCCCTTTGGCCTGCTGCGAACCTACCGCAGACGTCACGGCGAGAGACAAATTACCCACAACCGGCTTCTCCGCAACACCCACCTCGTCAAACACCTGACATCTCTCCAGCCAGCTGCTGTCTACAGAGGATAACCTCTTTGTGAAGGTCTGTCTGAGCTGCTGGGCCCTACTTCCTGCCTGTCTGTCTGATGAGGATGATGCCCCCGCTGCAGGAGACCACAGATTGGAGGGTGTGAAGGCTGGTAAAGGCTCAAAGGGCTCCTGCAGCGGCTGCTGTGGGTGTCCTGTCCCTGTCTGCACTGGAGAGGCCAGGAGGTCTGGACGTGTGTTGGCTGGCTTTGGCAGAGGGGATAACGGTGTATCACTGCCTGCAGCGCCAGCTGCAGTGTTTGTGCTCTGGACGTCTTTCCAGGACTTCAGAGGTGTTCGACGTGGAGTGAACGACTTCTTCAGAGAAACCGGTCTCTCCTAGAAATAGTTTATAGCGCAGGAAAAATGTATATATTCAAAATGGCAGAGGTCCAAATTCCCCACATCTGCGTCATCACGTTAACTAGCAATTGCAGTTTGCATTTTATACTAACAGTCTTGGTCTATGGCTGCAAAATCAAATGTATGCTACAGAGTTTGCAAAAAGCAACGTGTGGAACTATACACAGCCACACTACACATAGACTGTACCTTTGTTAGAGCTCCCAGGTTTGACTTGAGCTTCATGCCAAAGTACTGGGCCGAGGCTTGGAGGGAGTCCCTGTCTTTGGGCGTCAGCGTCAGTCTGGGGGCAGCCACCGGCATGCTCTTACGGTTCAGGTGAGTGCCCCAGCAATCGGATTCCTTCAAAGAGAAAACATATTAAAGGAGTATTCTTCAACAAAGCGGTGAATGGGTATGTATCATTAATTTAAAAGTCTTTTAAAAAATGGATGAAAGAAAAATCACATATTGCCCCTTTAAAACACAGTTCACTAATAACTGTGGATGAGAAGTGTTATAACAATCTAATTACACTGAACATAACCTACCTTCTCAGATGACGGAGTCGGTGCGGCAGGTGTTGGGTCTGTGTGCCCATTGCTGCTGTTCTCTTTTGCTTGCTTGAGTGTTCGATATTCTTTGTAGAGCTCTGTGAAACACATGCAGAAACACAAAACTCAAAGCAATGAATTTTAGTAACTGAAATGAATTAAAGAATACCTGGGTCCTATTCAGTAGGCAGCAAATGGAAGCCAACGGGCCAAAACAGGGAGGGACCTACCTGAATTTGTCCCATAAGAAACACGTTTTTTTTTGTGTGCAAAATGTTTTGATATGGTGATAACCACTGAATACAAGCCTGAGGAGAGCAACATTTCTCCCCTGTGTTTCAGTTCTGTTTTTTTTTCAGCCAGTTAAAATATTGACATGTACTTACTTATAGCCTCTTCTGGGGCTCCGTCAATATCACCCTGAATAATAGGACAGGACAGTGGGAAAGACTATAAGTTAGTTACTGTAGGTCTCTGGTTAGTAATACATGATAATTATATTGCTAATTACATATTGCTAGATAGCTAGCTAGTTACAGTACCTTGTTGGGCTTTCTTTGATGTTCTTGAAAAAAGGACTGCTCCCAGGTTTTCAGAAGAATCTTTACATCATTGTATCGATCCATCACTCTGTAGGCATCAAAGTTTGTTGAAATTACTAATAAAGCAATATTATAAAAATCGCCAGCGATTTCACGTTATAGTTCGGAGAGTTAAAAAGTTATCTAGCTAGTCAGTTAGTGATTTCAACTGTACCCAAACAGCTGGCTCTCATGACAGTAATACTGCAAGTCAGACATTGCTATCATTCATTATAAACGTAAAGTAGCTACCTAATGTTTTAGACAAGAGAGACACACGAGACTAGATATGAAAATGTAGTAAGGCTGGGCTATATTGCCAAAACATCATATCAATGTACACTGGAGTTGCTTACCAAGACAACCTAGAATGTTGCTAAGTGGCCTAGTAACAGTTTTGACTTACACTACCGGTCAAAAGTTTGGACACACCTACTCATTCAAGGGTTGTTCTTACTTTTTACTATTTTCTACATTGTAGAATAACAGTGAAGATATCAAAACTATGAAATAACACATATGGAATCATGTAGTAACCCCCCAAAAAAGTGTTAAACAAATCAAAATATATTTTAGATTCTTCAAAGTAGCCACACTTTGCCTTGATGACAGCTTTGCACACTCTTGGCATTCTCTCAACCAGCTTCACCTGGAATGCTTTTCCAACAGTCTTGAAGGAGTTCCCACATATGCTGAGCACTAACCGGTGCCCCCGCACATTGACTTTGTACCGGTACCCCCTGTATATAGCCTCCCTACTGTTATTTTATTTTACTGCTGCTCTTTAATTATTTGCTATTTTCTACTTATCCATTTTTTCCTAAACACTTTTTATTTTTCTTTAAAAAACTGCATTGTTGGTTAAGGGCTTGTAAGTAAGCGTTTCACTGTAAGGTCTACACCTGTTGTAGTCGGAGCATGTGGCAAATAAAACTATTTGATTTGATGGCTGCTTTTCCTTCACTCTGCGGTCCAACTCATCCCAAACCATCTCAATTGGGTTGAGGTCGGGGGATTGTGGAGGCCAGGTCATCTGATGCAGCACTCCATCACTCTCCTTCTTGGTAAAATAGCCCTTACACATCTTGGAGGTGTGTTGGGTCATTGTCCTGTTGAAAAACAAATGATAGTCCCACTAAGTGCAAACCAGATGGGATGGCGTCTCGCTGCAGAATGCTGTGGTAGCCATGCTGGTTAAGTGTGCCTTGAATTCTAAATAAATCACAGACAGTGTCACCAGCAAAGCACCCCCACACCATCACACCTCCATGCTTCACGGTGGGAACCACACATGCAGAGATCATCCGTTCACCTACTCTGCGTCTCACAAAGACACGGCGGTTGGAACCAAAAATCTCATATTTGGACTCATCAGACCAAAGGACAGATTACCACCGGTCTAATGTCCATTGCTCGTGTGTCTTGGCCCAAGGAGGTCTCTTCTTATTATTGGTGTCCTTTAGTAGTGGTTTCTTTGCAGCAATTCGACCATGAAGGTCTGACTCACACAGTCCCCTCTGAACAGTTGATGTTCAGATGTGTCTGTTACTTGAACTCTGTGAAGCATTTATTTGGGCTGCAATTTCTGAGACTGGTAACTCTAATGAACTTATCCTCTGCAGCAGAGGTAACTCTGGGTCTTCCATTCCTGTGGCGGTCCTCATGAGAGCCAGTTTCATCACAGCGCTTGATGGTTTTTGTGACTGCACTTGAAGAAACCTCAAAGTTCTTGAAAGTTTCCGGATTGACTGACCTTCATGTCTTAAAGTAATGATGGACTGTCATTTCTCTTTGCTTATTTGAGCTGTTCTTGCCATAATATGGACTTGGTCCATATTGTATACCACCCCTACCTTGTCACAACACATCTGATTGGCTCAAACGCATTAAGAAGGAAAGAAATTCCACAAATTAACTTTTAACAAGGCACACCTGTTAATTGAAATGCATTCCAGGTGACTACCTCATGAAGCTGGTTGAGAGAATGCCAAGAGTGTTCAAATCTGCAAAGGTTGGCTACTTTGAAGAATCTCAAATATATTTTGATTTGTTTAACACTTGTTTGGTTGATACATGATTCCATGTGTTATTTCATAGTTTTGATGTCTTCACTATTATTCTACAATGTAGAAAATAGTACAAATAAAGAAAAACCCTTGAATGAGTAGGTGTCCAAACTTTTGACTGGTACTGTATATAAAAAAATATTGGACGGTATGATGGTATTTTATGTTTTTTAATAATAGAAGAAGTTCTACATTTGCTTCATGAGTAGTGCGTGACCCTAGGGTGGCAACACATACATTCTAAGGGATTTCAATTTGTCTTTCTCCATTCTGATTGTTTTATACTGTTCAATTAAACCCAAAATACATTTATCAATTTCTGCATTTCCTGCACTCATTTGAGAATTTCCACACTTATAGGCCTTATTTTTAACCAAATGTTGCAATTACGATTTTACTTGCAATTTAGAGCAAAACACATGGGTGAACTGTTGGCATCATGGAAATATAATGATTATTCAAATTCTATAGTTAGAATATAATAATGGGCGCTTTGAATACAGTGTTGTTTGACTTGACAATGAATGAAAATGCAAGGGAGGAGTTATTGTGACAGGGTAGGAACCAAAGAAGTGTTTCCTAGGGGACCAAATAATCTTTGGCTACATTGAATGTTTTCTGTTAGCTACTTTTAACATATTCATGCTTTGCGTATTACTCTTTGATTTAGAAGATACTGTTGCACAAACAAAATGTTGATTTAGGTCTACAAATTCACTGGTATCAGGCTGTATAGCTACTTACGTTTGCTCTGACTCAGTACATAGCTAGCTAGCGATTAGCATTAGCAGTTAACAAGATTTAGGCCCAACTTGCTAAGAAAATACATTTACATTTACGTCATTTAGCAGACGCTCTTATCCAGAGCGACTTACAAATTGGTGCATTCACCTTATAGCCAGTGGCATAACCACTTTACAATTGTTTATTTATTTATTATTTTTATTTTGGGGGGGGTAGAAGGATTACTTTATCCTATCCCAGGTATTCCTTAAAGAGGTGGGGTTTCAAATGTCTCCGGAAGGTGGTGAGTGACTCCGCTGTCCTGGCGTCGTGAGGGAGCTTGTTCCACCATTGGGGTGCCAGAGCAGCGAACAGTTTTGACTGGGCTGAGCGGGAACTATGCTTCCGCAGATTTAGGGGAGCCAGCAGGCCAGAGGTGGATGAACGCAATGCCCTCGTTTGGGTGTAGGGACTGATCAGAGCCTGAAGGTACGGAGGTGCCGTTCCCCTCACAGCTCCATAGGCAAGCACCATGGTCTTGTAACAGATGCGAGCTTCAACTGGAAGCCAGTGGAGTGTGCGGAGGAGCGGGGTGACGTGAGAGAACTTGGGAAGGTTGAACACCAGACGGGCTGCGGCATTCTGGATGAGTTGTAGGGGTTTAATGGCACAGGCAGGGAGCCCAGCCAACAGCGAGTTGCAGTAATACAGACTAGCTGTTTGCAGATGTAAGAAACACAAACTAATAGTGTAATTATAGAACGCTAGTGGATTTATATTAAGAAGCAAAGTGAAAACAGCATCATTGTCATCAACATTGTTGCATGTGCTGCACTGACCATGCAGACTTAACACAAGTGTCTCTGGTTAAGGAACAACAGTGACAGGGGTGGGGCTAAATCTGCGTGGAAAGCGGCACAGAGAGAGAAGTGACAGTATTCCCTACCGAATATGCCCCCCTAGACACAACTATGACAAAACAACCAACAAACACGGGTCACAACTCCTGCAGCTCTGTACATAGTCAATGGTAGGCTTCGAGGAGACTCGTATGGTAGGTACACCTACAGCTCATCCCTTGGCAGTAGTACATCCAGGCTCTGTGGTAGCCGGCCGCGACCGGGAGACCCATGGGGCGGCGCACAATTGGCCCAGTGTCGTCCAGGGTAGGGGAGGGAATGGCCGGCAGGGATGTAGCTCAGTTGGTAGAGCATGGTGTTTGCAACGCCAGGGTTGTGGGTTCGATTCCCACGGGGGGCCAGTATGAAAAAAGAATGTATGCACTCACTAACTGTAAGTCGCTCTGGATAAGAGCGTCTGCTAAATGACTAAAATGTAAAATGTAGTACTGTAGATTACTTTATCACTGACCTCAACCCAGAGTCTCTCAGAGCATTCAGTCAGCCCACTAACACCCCTATCAGATCACAGCAAAATCACAGTTTACTTGAACAGAGTAATACTCAATTATGAGGCATCAAAGCCAAAGGAACTGCACAATATTAAGAAATGCTATAGATGGAAGGAAAGTAGCGTAGAAACCTACCAAAAAACAATTAGGCAACAACAAATTCAATCACCTTTAGACAACTTCCTGGACAAAACATTTCACTGTAATAGTGAAGGTGTAAACTTGGCAGTAGAAAGCCTAAACAGTTTATTTGACCTCTCAGCTTCCCTATCAAATAAAAAAAAAATGTCAAGCAGACAACCTAAGAAAATTAAAACAATGACAAATGGTTTGATGAAGAATGCAACATCTAATAAAGAAATTGAGAAACCTATCCAACCAAAAACATAGAGACCCAGAAAACCTGAGTCTATGCCTTCACTATGGTGAATCACTAAAACAATACAGAAATACACTACAGGGGGAAAAAAGAACAGCATGTCAGAAATCAGCTTAATGTAAATTGAAGAATCCAAAGAATCTAACCACTTCTGGGAAAATTGGAACGCACTAAAAAAACAACACAGAGTTATCTATCCAAAATGGAGATCTTTGTGGCTCTAAAACAAAGAACAAAAACATATACATGATCAGTTACAAATCTTAGAATCAGCTATTAAAGACTACCAGAACCCACTGGATTTTCCAATTACATTGAATGAACAACAGGACAAAATACAAACCCTCCAACCCCAAAAGGCCTGTGGTGTTGATGGTATCCTCAATGAAATGATAAAATACACAGACCACAAATTTCTATTGGCTATACTTAAAAACTAACATCATCCTCAGCTCTGGCATCTTCCCCAATGCACAAAAGTGGAGACAAATTTGACCCCAATAACTACCGTGGGATATGCGTCAACAGCAACCTTGGGAAAATCCTGTGCATTATCATTAACAGCAGACTTGTACATTTCCTTAGGGAAAACAATGTACTGAGCAAATGTAAAATAGTCTTTTTACAAAATTACCATACAACAGACCACGTATTCACCCTGCACACCATAATTGACAAACCAAAACAAAGGAAAAGTCTTCTCATGCTTTGTTGATTTAAAAAAAACGATACCTACCTCGCTCTAAACATCAGCACCACAGTTAACTTCCACAAAGCTGTGAACGATCTGAGAGACAAGGCAAGAAGGGCCTTCTATGCCACCAAAAGGAACATAAAATTCAACATACCAATTAGGATCTGGCTAAAAATACTTGAATCAGTTATAGAACCCATTGCCCTTTATGGTTGTGAGGTCTGGGGTCTGCTCACCGACCAATAATTCACAAAATGGGACAAACACCAAATTGAGACTCTGCATGCAGAATTCTGCAAAAACATATTATGTGTACAACGTAAAACACCAAATAATGTATGCAGAGCAGAATTTGGCCGATGCCCGCTAATTATCAAAATCCAGAAAAGAGCCGTAAAATTCTACAACCACCTAAAAGGAAGCGATTCCCAAACCTTCCATAACAAAGCCATCACCTACAGAGAGATTAACCTAGAGAAGAGTCCCCTAAGCAAGCTGGTCCTGGGGCTCTGTTCACAAACACAAACAGACCCCACAGAGCCCCAGGACAGCAACATAATTAGACCCAACCAAATCATGAGAAAACAAAAAGATAATTACTTGACACATAAGAAAGAATTAACAAAAAAACTGAGCAAACTAGAAAGCTATTTGGCCCTAAACAGAGAGTACACAGTGGCAGAATACCTGACCACTGTTACTGACCCAAACTTAAAGAAAGCTTTGACTATGTACAGACTCAGTGAGCATGGCCTTGCTATTGAGAAAGGCCGCTGTAGGCAGACCTGGCTCTCAAGAGAAGACAGGCTATGTGCACACTGCCCACAAAATGAGGTGGAAACTGAGCTGCACATCCTAACCTCCTGCCAAATGTATGACCATATTAGAGACATATATTTCCCTCAGATTACACAGACCCACAAAGAATTCCAAAACAAATCCAATTTTAATAAACTCCCTTATCTATTGGGTGAAATACCACAGTGTGCCATCACAGCAGCAAGATGTTTCCTGTTGCCACAAGAAAAGGGCAACCAGTGAAGAACAAACACCATTGTCAATACAAACCATATTGATGTTTATTTATTTTCCCTTTTGTACTTGAACTATTTGCACATCATTATAACACTGTACATAGCCATAATATGACGTTAATGTGTCTATTCCTTTGAAACTTGTGAGTGTAATGTTTCCTGTTCATTTTTTATTTATTATTTCACTTTTGTTTATTATCTATTTCACTTGTTTTGGCAATGTAAACATGTATCCCATGCCAATAAAGCCCCTTGAATTGAATTGAGAGAGAGAGGACTCAAGTAGCGAAGTAAACTAGAAAAATTGACGTTAGACACGGCGTACCACATTTAATAAACCAAACATTCAAATACCTTTATCGAAGGTAAAGTAAAAACCCAATCCGGTCCGTGCATCAATACCGGTATATTGTAAAATACGGTAACCGCTAAAATGTAGCTAAAATGTCAAATCAGAAAGCAGACACAGTTAGTGTCTGAACTCAAGGCAAACTACAACCACAGATAGAAAGAGCAATTGGAGAAAGACCAATTTGTTAGCTTAAAAAAGATATTTGCTACAACAGTGGGTTCAAAAAGTCCCCGAAGACCGTAATCTCAAGCAAAATAAATTCGACGTTTCTTACCTGACTGCTGGAAATAAGAATCCTAAACGCCACCGTGAAAGAGCCTAAATCAGCTTCTTACACCGGGAGAATGATATATCGTGCGGAGCAGATGTTGTTTCCACAATTTTAGCGCGCTGTGAAATGACATACAGTAATCTACCAATCGAAAGGCTGCTGAGAAAATAAAACCAGTCAGAACTAAGGAGTACTTTAGAAGGCGTAATATATCTCTGTTATCTGTAATCCTATTGGAGACGCAACATTTTAGTTAAAAATACGGAAGTACGTATTTATCAGCGTGTAAAGGTCCATGTGGATGAGGTGAGTGTGCGTCACAATAAATATTTCATAAACGTTACAGAACTGCACGGTCGATTATGTATCAAGCCAGCTAGCTACGTTGTTTTCAATCTATTTAACATTCAAGGAAGTCGGGTGGTTTTATATCGCCTGAGATATAAAAACTAACGTTAACCCATGTTCGACCGACTAGCTAGCACCAAAGGACTCGGTGATGATCATGCTAGCTTATGTGACAGCATGAGTTTAATGTAACCTTTACTGACTTTGTCATTTATATTCGCCATGTTGTATGTTTATGTTGTGTTCTCTAGGTACATTGGGCTCATTTCCCTCTGTCTTTGTAGCTTGCTTTCTTTACACTTGTGGAATTGTAACCCTGTATCTTGTGACTGTCCATTTTTGGATTAGTGAATATTTGGATTGATCATCACCCATTGCCTGTCCACCATCATGCTGAGTGACGTGGAGGCCAAAGAGCTGCTGTCCTTCCTCACCCTGAACACCAGGCCGGATGTCAAGGGCCAGGCCACAGAGTACATCCTGGGCCTATCTGGCAACCGGGACGGCTGTCGCTACCTACAGTCAAAACCGGACTTCCTTAAAGCCCTGGTGACCCTCACCACCGACCCCTCTATTGCTATCGTCAAAGACTGTTACCACTCTCTCATCAACCTCTCGGCTGACGAGACCATGCACCAACCGCTGGTGAAAGACGTTGACTTCCTCCCTACGTTGTTTAAAAACCTCCTGGACCCAGAGTTTATGTTTGCAGACCGTATCTGTACGATCCTTACTAACCTGTCGCGGCACGTGAAGACATGTAAAGAGGTGTTTAAGGTTATGCAGGAGCAGGAGATAGGTCTGACGCAGATAGTGGAAATATTCTGCACTGAGGGCTACAACAAGCAGGCATCGCTCCATTACCTGGGCCCCCTCCTCTCCAACCTGACTCAGCTGCCCGAGACCAGACACTTTATCCTGGATAGGGAGAGGTCAGTGGCTGGGTGCTTAGCTCATGAGATCCAGGTTTAGGCTAGGTTATGTCTTTTGACTTTTCTCATCATCCGGTAACGCATGCTATACAGGCCTAAAGAGATGTAAAATATCATTTTCCTGCCCCATAAGTGTTTCCTATCTGTTCCCTGTCCAATGATGATGACCGTTCTTTGTGTGTATGTTTGATGGTCCACAGGTGTGTAGTGCAGAGACTCCTTCCCTACATGCAATACGAGGCCTCAACAATCAGACGAGGGGGAGTCATTGGCACTCTGAGAAATTGTTGCTTTGACCATGGTAAGGGACGAAAAGAGACATGCATGTTAATGGCTGTAGGACAGTCATTTCTAACCTTCCTAGGTAATATAATAATAATATGCCATTTAGCAGACGCTTTTATCCAAAGCGACGTACAGTCATGCGTGCATACATTTTTGTGTATGGGTGGTCCCGGGGATCGAACACACTACCTTGGCGTTACAAGCGCCGTGCTCTACCAGCTGAGCTACAGAGGACCATCCTTACATTTACAGAGTTCATGCCCGTTTTGTGTTGAATTGAGTATAATTAATTTTCAGTAAACGTTCTAGTTATGTTGACCTTTGACCTTGTAGCATATGTTTCCAAGAATGTGTAATAGAAAAAATGTTCCTGATTTGGATATCTCTTCCGATTTCCCCCAGCTCATCATGAGTGGTTGCTGAGTGATCCGGTGGACATTCTGCCTTTCCTGTTGCTGCCTCTCGCTGGGCCCGAGGAACTGTCTGACGAGGAGAATGAAGGTAAGGATGACATCACACAACACCATGGCAACAAGTTTCTCATCTCCCTGTAGAACATACAGCATGTCATATACTGTACCAGGCACTGTGATTTCAGATGTTCCAACAGTCCTTAAATACATCCTCGGGCCCTAAGGAGTAGGGTGAAGTTGCCCCTAGACCAGTGGTATTCAACCTTTTTTTTCTAGTTAGTAGACACTGATATAACAGGTTAGTTAGTAGACACTGATATAACAGGTTAGTTAGTAGACACTGATATAACAGGTTAGTTAGTAGACACTGATATAACAGGTTAGTTAGTAGACACTGATATAACAGGTTAGTTAGTAGACACTGATATAACAGGTTAGTTAGTAGACACTGACATAACAGGTTAGTTAGTAGACACTGATATAACAGGTTAGTTAGTAGACACTGATATAACAGGTTAGTTAGTAGACACTGATATAACAGGTTAGTTAGTAGACACTGATATAACAGGTTAGTTAGTAGACACTGATATAACAGGTTAGTTAGTAGACACTGATATAACAGGTTAGTTAGTAGACACTGATATAACAGGTTAGTTAGTAGACACTGATATAACAGGTTAGTTAGTAGACACTGATATAACAGGTTAGTTAGTAGACACTGACATAACAGGTTAGTTAGTAGACACTGATATAACAGGTTAGTTAGTAGACACTGATATAACAGGTTAGTTAGTAGACACTGATATAACAGGTTAGTTAGTAGACACTGATATAACAGGTTAGTTAGTAGACACTGATATAACAGGTTAGTTAGTAGACACTGATATAACAGGTTAGTTAGTAGACACTGATATAACAGGTTAGTTAGTAGACACTGATATAACAGGTTAGTTAGTAGACACTGATATAACAGGTTAGTTAGTAGACACTTACATAACCGGTTAGTTAGTAGACACTGATATAACAGGTTAGTTAGTAGACACTGATATAACAGGTTAGTTAGTAGACACTGATATAACAGGTTAGTTAGTAGACACTGATATAACAGGTTAGTTAGTAGACACTGATATAACAGGTTAGTTAGTAGACACTGATATAACAGGTTAGTTAGTAGACAGGTTAGAGCAGTGATACTCAAACTTTTTCAGCGGGAACCCCAATTTTGGGGGGGCCTGAATTTCTGGGGACCCCATTTTTTCCCCAAGAATTTATTGCGATCCCACCAAATCTAATGACAACCTTAAAATCATATAATTTTTACATCAACAAATAACCTTCAATTTATTTAATTTTTATCTCTTATCAAAATGAAAAGAAACCAATAAATAAATGTACTCAATACAATTTTATTTCAAATTGTCTTTCTCAAAAACGTTTGTACATTTTCTGTCCTTGAGCTGTTCTTGTCTATTAATGTTCTGTATTATGTCATGTTTTGTGTGGACCCCAGGAAGAGTAGCTGCTGCTTTCGCAACAGCTAATGGGGATCCTAACTACCAAAATAAGTATATTGTCCCATACAATAATCTGTACTCTTAATTTATTGTCCCCCCTCCTCCCCCAAAACATTTTGGCGACCCCACTGCAGTTCCCCCGACTTTGAGTCAGTTGGACATTTTACCCACTAATGATTAGGATTCAGAGCTCATTCCTATTCCCAGCCACAACAGGAAATCATTGTACTTGTGGCATGAGCATGTCTGCTGCAGTTGCCCGCTCCTCCATAGGGCGCAATGTGTTTGTTCTGTGCAGGTGGAATTTCAAGGCACTGTGTATTGATTAAAACACTTTAACTCATTGATATAGCCTACTGCTAAGTAATACAGTAAGATATCTGCATTAGAAATGTAGCCTAATACTGATGGTACATTTATTCCTATTCAATGAAGGGTTACCTGTCGATCTCCAGTACTTACCAGAGGACAAGAAAAGAGAGGAGGATCCCGACATTCGCAAGATGCTCATTGAGACCCTGATACTGGTTGGTGTCACCTGGAGTCAATACCATGCCATGCTTCCAACAACACTTCAAATCAAAGCTTATTGGTCACGTTCACAGATTTGCAGATGTTATCGCAGGTGCAGCGAAATGCTTTGTTTCTAGCTCCAACACTTAACCATCTTTGTCACTAAACCAGAAAAGCTCAGTTTCTGTACAATCCAATCTGTTTTTAACAGCTGGAAATACTCCTAACTTGACGTTTTCTCTTGATGCACCCAGCTGACGGCTACCAAAGTGGGCCGGCAGATTCTGAAGGCCAAGAACACCTACGCCATCATGAGGGAGTTCCACAACTGGGAAAAGGAACCTCACGTGGCCGCTGCTTGCGAGAAGCTTATACAGGTAAACTACAAATATACACTGAGTATACCAAACATTAGGAACACCTTCCTAATATTGAATTGCACCCCCCTTGCCCTAAGAATAGCCTCAATTCGTCTGAGCATGGACTCTACAAGGTGTCAAGCAGGGATGCTGGCCAATGTTGATTCCAATGCTTCTCACAGTTGTGTCAAGTTGGCTGGATGTCCTTTGGTTGGTGGACCATTCTTGATACACACGGGAAACTGTTGAGCGTGAAAAACCCAGCAGCATTGCAGTTCTTGACACAAACCGGTGTGCCTGGCACCTACTACCATACCCCGTTCAAAGGCACTTAAATATTTTGTCTTGCCCATTCACCCTCTGAATAGCACACATACACAATCCATGTCTCAGTTGTCTCAAGGCTTAAACATCCTTACATTTACATCATTTAGCAGACACTCTTATCCAGAGCGACTTACAAATTGGTGCATTCACCTTATGATAGCCAGTGGGACAACCAATCTTATTTTTTAGAGTATATTTATAAATGTTTCCTAATAAAAAAATTTTTTTGGGGGGGTAGAGGTAGAATGATTAGTTTTATACTATCCCAGGTATTCCTTAGAGGTAGGGTTTCCATCCTGCTTTAACCTGTCTCCTCCCCTTCATCTACACTGATTGAAGTGGATTTAACAAAGGAGCTACAGTGTAGCTCAGTTGGTAGAGCATGGCGTTTGCAACGCCAGGGTTGTGGGTTTGTTTCCCACGGGGGACCAGTATGAAAAAAATAAAATAAAATGATGCACTCACTAACTGTAAGTCGCTCTGGATAAGAGCGTCTGCTAAATGACTAAAAAAAAATAACAAAGGACATCCAATAAGGGATCATAGCTTTCACCTGGTCAGTCTGTCATGGAAAGAGCAGGTGTCCTTAATGTTTTGTATACTCAGTGTATAATTTATAGTAATTTTAATGTGTGTTAGGTTTGTACTAAGATCAACAAACGGTTTCCGTAATTCTGAGGTCTGCAGTCAGGGTTTAGGTTTACCCTAGTAAATCAACCCAGAGCAACCTCATGGTGAGCAGCTGCTGTGGTATTCACAAGCAAGTCCAGATTTTCCAGCTGTCGTCATGGCACCTTGGTAACCAGTACATTCAGGAATTGCATGGCTTCTTGTTGTGCTTGGTAAGACACCCCAGTCTACAACGCCAATCAATCTCATGACATCTCAATACTCTCGAGTGCTGAAATTTGCAGCAGCGACTGACTGAGAAAATTGAGTTGCATCCCAAATGGCACCCTAGTCCCTACATAGTGCACTACTTTTAACCAGTGCCCTATGGGCCTTGGTCAAAAGTAGTGCATTATAGGCGTCCATTTAGGACACAGACAGGATGTTCTGATTGGCTGGAAAAAGCTTCCACTGTTCCTTCCCTGCATAGTGCCTGCTCTGCGGTGGCAGTCTGGTAGTGGGGAACGACTGAGTGGAAAAGGTGGCAGTCTGGTAGTGGGGAACGACTGAGTGGAAAAGATGTTACTCAGTCTCGGATGAAACCCCCTGATACACTCCATAACAGCTAGGAGATCCCTTTTGAGTTCTGGTCCAGAAGCACGAGTTCAGTCTTTTAGCTACCCAGACAGTTTAATCACAGTCATAAAGCATATAAATCTAGCGAGTTGAAATCCGAGCATTATATTTATCTAAGACTAATGGTATTTTTATGCTGAATCTTGCGGATAACAAGGCTGTAACATTTTATCATATTACTTAAAAAGCCCTCTTTTTCCACTTTTTCGTACATTTTCTGGAGTAAGTCCTGATGCCGTTTTGACGTTTCTTGAGCTAATTCGTTGTCAATTCCAGTCTGCAGTAATGTTGAGGATGTCATTGGAATATTTTGTCTCTACTGTTTTTCACTTAAAGTAGCCAAAATGCTGGATCGCAAGTTCTTAATTCCAGGGAATACCAGACAGCTTTCGACTGAGAATAAGGGTCAAGCTGTTGTTAATATGTTTGCCACCAGCATTGATGTATCCTTTTTTTTGTGTGTGTGTGTCTCTCTCTCTCTCTGCCAGGTGCTGATCGGGGACGAGCCGGAGCCAGGCATGGAGAACCTGTTGGAGGTGGAGATTCCTGAGGACGTGGAGGTGAAGCTCAAAGACATGGATGCCCAGGAGCAGGAGCAGTTGGAGAAGGACCAGGAAGATCTGTTGAATCCAGACAAGCCCCAGCAGTGTGCTGGCATAGTGAGGATGATGTAGCAAGGAGGTATTTTCTACATTTCATCTGAGCCACCATTTTGATGAACAATGGAACCAAACCAACTGCTGACTGGAATGAACAGAAGATTATTCTCACCATCACAACAACAAACTGCATGCAAACAGGAGTCGGGAAGGACTGTGTTGTATTTTCACGTCATGTAAATTCAGACGACAAAAGTCAAGGATCCATTAAAATCATCTCATTTTATTTTTAAAGAAAAGAGTCTGTGCTTGATTTTTTTTTGCTTCTGTAGAATCACATTTGAGCCCATAGTTGTCCATGGTAACATAATCCATGGTTAGCAGCCCCCTAGGTTAGTACCCAGGAGTAGGAACCCTCAGGCTGCTTGAGGCAGCTGCTCCTGTCAGCCAGTTTACCTGAGAGGCTGTGCAGCGGCCCGTTGGGCCTCTGGTCCTTATGGGCCGAGCCGGGCTTCCTGAAGTTAGGTAGGTTGTGGAAGGGCTTGGGGGTGAAGGGCGGGCGGGGCCGGGTCACAAAGAGGCGGTTGGAGTTGGTGCTCTGGATCTGAGTGGGTCGCAAAAGGAGCCGACAGGGGGAGACCGAGGGGGGCTTGGGGCAGGGCGGCTCCTCTCTCTTCTCCTGTGGAGGTTCACGGCGATGGCAGCCTGCGCTGCTGGCCCCGGGGCGATAGTGGTGGTGGGGGACCACTACAGTCCGGTGGGGCCTCTCAGGCAGACTTGTGTGGCTGTGTCTGAAGGATGGATGGGTGGGGGTGCCAGGGCCCAAGTGCCAGGAGCGGCTTGTTACACATCCAGTGGGCTCTGTATTTCAACATGCCAGGTAGACTGAGGTTATAACAGTTTATAAGCTGGTTTAAATAGACTATGTACAATAGGCTACATACTGCTAGATATCCACGTTACAGGATGTATAACAGTTCTTTACAGAAATGTCATGCCATCTAAATAATAATACGTTAACATGCTTGAAGTAATGAACCAAACTAAGACCATGTGCCCGTTCCAAATGGGACCCTATTCCCTATATAGTGCACTACTTTTGACCAGAGCCCATAGGAAAGTAGTGCACTGTATAGGAAATAGGGTGCCATTTATGGAGGGACATGTCACCATCTTTAAGCTTCTTGTCCAGGGCTTTATTCTTGTTGGGGATGTCACTCTTGGTGGCACGGAGCTTGTTGAGCAGGCCGGTCATGGAGGGCATCATCCACTGGTGTGTGTTGACCTGGGCCAGGGGCAGGCGGGCTGGGGGCTGCCATTGTAACAGCTTCTTAATCAGGTCCTGGCAGCCTGGAGGAGCACAGACAGCCAGGGGACAGTAGGACTACAGCCAGGGGACAGTAGGAGGACATTAGGACTACAGCCAGGGGACATTAGGACTACAGCCAGGGGACATTAGGACTACAGCCAGGGGACATTAGGACTACAGCCAGGGGACATTAGGACTACAGCCTGGGGACATTAGGACTACAGCCTGGGGACATTAGGACTACAACCAGGGGACATTAGGACTAGAGCCAGGGGACATTAGGACTACAACCAGGGGACATTAGGACTAGAGCCTGGGGACATTAGGACTAGAGCCTGGGGACATTAGGACTACAGCCTGGGGACATTAGGACTACAGCCAGGGGACATTAGGACTACAGCCAGGGGACATTAGGACTACAGCCTGGGGACATTAGGACTAGAGCCTGGGGACATTAGGACTACAGCCTGGGGACATTAGGACTAGAGCCAGGGGACATTAGGACTACAGCCAGGGGACATTAGGACTAGAGCCTGGGGACATTAGGACTACAGCCTGGGGACATTAGGACTATAGCCTGGGGACATTAGGACTATAGCCAGGGGACATTAGGACTACAGCCAGGGGACATTAGGACTACAGCCTGGGGACATTAGGACTATAGCCAGGGGACATTAGGACTACAGCCAGGAGACATTAGGACTACAGCTTTTTATGGCAAAGTAGTTTTATTGACTTTAAATTAACGTCAACAAGTAAAGACAGGCTCACGTCCAACAAAAATAATCGCTTTTCTTTTCACTTTACATCACCACCGTTCTATAATAATTATACAAATGTATAATTTCAGTAATTGATGACGGCATTCATATTTTAATTTTTTTTCAAGCTGGGCTGAAGCTAATTTGGGTGCGCTTTCTTTCCAAGGCATTCGTAGTGGTGGAATGGAGAAGTGGGCTTCAGGACCAGATAAGTGTTTTAAAAAAATTCGAATAAACATTTTACAGACCAGGGCCCGTGTCCAAAAAGCATCTCAAAGTAAAAGTGCTGTTCTAGGATCAGGTTGGCTTTCTAAATCTTTAAGGACTAAGATTACTTAGACAGGGCGGACCTGATCGCAGAGCAGCACTCCTACACCGGGATGCTTTATGGATATGGCCCTTGTTGATTACTGGCAGAATACCTAGGGAAACTGGCTGGTGGAACGGCAGCTCTTTCCTGATGAGTTGGACCAGTTTGCGGGGGTGCTTCTCATGGTAGGGCAGCTTCCCTGTGACCATGGCATATAGAATCACCCCTCTGGACACGGAGAGAAGACACATGAGGCCAACTAACTTCCAGTAACCAGACAAGAGAACACAGTTGTGTTCAAAACTATGACAGTGATATGTGATGCCCCCTTACAAGCCCTTAACCAACAATGCATTTATTATTATTATTATTATTATTATTATTAATAATAATTTTTAATAATAAAAGCAAATAACTAAAGAACAGCAGTAAAATAACAGTAGACATCATTGGAGGATACTAATTTAGCTATTTAATGAAGTGTGACACTTGTCGAGGCTGAGTCCCAAATGGTCCCCTATTCCTTATATAGTGCACTACTTTTGACAAGAGCCCTATAGGCCCTGGATAAAAGTAGTGTTCTATATAGGGAATAGGGGACCATTTGAGAAGCAATCTCTGATGACTCACAGGCTCCACAGGTCAGCTTGTTCTCCGTTGTACTTGCGAGACAGCAGGATCTCTGGGGCAGTGTAGGCCACCGAGCCACAGAACGTGTTCATCAAAGCACTCCTGTCTGTGTAGTGGTTGGCAAAGCCAAAGTCTGCCAGGCACAGCACAAATAGCACACACACACACACACACACACACACACACACACACACACACAGAGTCAGTGATACACATGGTTTACTATACAATTGATTAAAAAACACTGTCTGGTGAGATGGGTAGGGGAGTTCATGGTTATTTTACCAGTCAATTTCACAAATCCTTGCTCATCCAAAAGTATGTTTTCACATTTCAGGTCTCTGGAAAGGAATAGAAAATACATTAAAAAGACAGGTGTTGCAAGTCATGTGACTGCAAGAAATATTGACATTACCTCTGAGTAATCTGGGTGTGGCAGGCAGCAACAGTGCTTGATTACCTGCGTTTGGTTGCTGTGGTATTACCTGTGTTTGGTTGCTATGGTATTACCTGTGTTTGGTTGCTGTGCTGTGGTATTACCCGTGTTTGGTTGCTGTGGTATTACTTGTGTTTTTTTGCTATGGTATTACCCAGAGGTGTGGACTCGAGTCATGTGACTTGGACTCGAGTCAGACTCGAGTCATGAATTTGATGACTTCAGACTCGACTCGACAAAATGTACAAAGACTTGCAACTCGACTTGGACTTTAACATCAATGACTCGTGACTTGACTTGGACTTGCGCCTTATGACTCGAGAAGACTTGCTACGAGGACTTGTAATGACTTGCAAAGGCTTGCTAAGAGGACTTGAAATGACTCGAAACTAAAATGTAGGACTTTGGACTCGACTTGAGACTTGATGGCTTTGACTTTTGACTCGACTTGGGACTTGCCTCATCTTTGACTCGAATTGACTCGGGACTCGAGGGCAAAGACTTGAGACTTACTTGTGACTTGCATAACAATGACTTTGTCCCACCTCTGGTATTACCTGTGTTTGGTTGCTATGGTATTACCTGTGTTTGGTTGCTATGGTATTACCTGTGTTTGGTTGCTATGGTATTACCTGTGTTTGGTTGCTGTGGTATTACCTGTGTTTGGTTGCTGTGGTATTACCCGTGTTTGGTTGCTGTGGTATTACCCGTGTTTGGTTGCTGTGGTATTACCCGTATTTGGTTGCTATTGTATTACCTGTGTTTTGTTGCTATGGTTTTACCTGTGTTTGGTTGCTGTGGTATTACCTGTGTTTGGTTGCTGTGGTATTACCCGTGTTTGGTTGCTGTGGTATTACCCGTGTTTGGTTGCTGTGGTATTACCCGTATTTGGTTGCTATTGTATTACCTGTGTTTTGTTGCTATGGTTTTACCTGTGTTTTGTTGCTATGGTATTACCTGTGTTTGGTTGCTGTGGTATTACCTGTGTTTGGTTGCAGTTGTGTTACCTACAGTTGAAGTCGGAAGTTTACATACACCTTAGCTCAATTAGTATTTGGTAGCATTGCCTTTAAATTAATTAACTTGGGTCAAACATTTCGGGTAGCTGTCCACCAGCTTCCCACAATAAGTTGGGTGAATTTTGGCCCATTCCTCCTGACAGAGCTGGTGTAACTGAGTCTGGTTTGTAGGCCTCCTTGCTCGCACACACTTTTTTTTCAGTTCTGCCCACAAATGTTCTATAGGATTGAGGTCAGGGCTCTGTGATGGCCACTCCAATACCTTGACTTTGTTGTCCTTAAGCCATTTTGCCACAACTTTGGAAGTATGCTTGGGGTCATTGTCCATTTGGAAGACCCATTTGCGACCAAGCTTTAACTTCCTGACTGATGTCTTGAGATGTTGCTTCAATATATCCTCATAATTTTCCTTCCTCATGATGCCATCTATTTTGTGAAGTGCACCAGTCCCTCCTGCAGCAAAGCACCCCCACAGCATGATGCTGCCACCCCTGTGCTTCACGGTTGGGATGGTGTTCTTCGGCTTGCAAGCGACCCCCTTTTTCCTCCAAACATAACGATGGTCATTATGGCCAAACAGTTCTATTTTTGTTTCGTCAGACCAGAGGACATTTCTCCAAAAAGTATGATCTTTGTCCCCATGTGCAGTTGCAAACCGTAGTCTGGCTTTTTATGGCGGTTTTGGAGCAGTGGCTTCTTCCTTGCTGAGCAGCCTTTCAGGTTGTCGATATAGGACTCGTTTTACTGTGGATATATATACTTTTGTACCTGTTTCCTCCAGCATCTTCACAAGGTCCTTTGCTGTTGTTCTGGGATTGATTTGCACTTTTCGCACCAAAGTACGTTCATCTCTAGGAGACAGAACCCGTCTCCTTCCTGAGCGGTATGACGGCTGCATGCTCCCATGGTGTTTAAACTTGCGTACTATTGTTTGTACAGATGAACGTGGTACCTTTAGGTGTTTGGAAATTGCTCCCAAGGATGAACCAGACTTGTGGAGGTCTACAAATTTTTTTCTGAGGTCTTGGCTGATTTCTTTTGATTTTCCCATGATGTCAAGCAAAGAGGCACCTAGTTTGAAGGTAGGCCTTGAAATGGCCAACTGGAATTGTGATACAGTGAGTTATAAGGAAATAATCTGTCTGTAAACAATTGTTGGAAAAATTACTTGTGTCATGCACAAAGTAGATGTCCTAACCGACTTGCCAAAACTATAGTTTGTTAACAAGAAATTTGTGGAGTGGTTGAAAAACAAGTTTTAATGACTCCAACCTAAGTGTATGTAAACTTCCAACTTCAACTGTATGTATGATTGCTGTGGTATTTCCTGTGTTTGGTTGCTGTGGTATTTCCTGTGTTTGGTTGCTGTAGTAATACCTGTAAACTACAATATGTGATTGTTGTGGTTTTACTCGACAACATATGATGCTGTTGGCATTACCTGTGATTTTGCAGATATGGAATCAGATTGTTGCAGCAACAGCAGTGAGGTGTTACCTGTGTACTATGTGGTTGTTATGGCAGACAGTGAGGTGTTACCTGTGTACTATGTGGTTGTTATGGCAGTGAGGTGTTACCTGTGTACTATGTGGTTGTTATGACAGTGAGGTGTTACCTGTGTACTATGTGGTTGTTATGACAGTGAGGTGTTACCTGTGTACTATGTGGTTGTTATGGCAGACAGTGAGGTGTTACCTGTGTACTATGTGATTGTTATGGCAGTGAGGTGTTACCTGTGTACTATGTGGTTGTTATGGCAGACAGTGAGGTGTTACCTGTTTACTATGTGGTTGTTATGACAGTGAGGTGTTACCTGTGTACTATGTGGTTGTTATGGCAGACAGTGAGGTGTTACCTGTGTACTATGTGGTTGTTATGGCAGACAGTGAGGTGTTACCTGTGTACTATGTGGTTGTTATGGCAACAGTGAGGTGTTACCTGTGTACTATGTGGTTGTTATGGCAGTGAGGTGTTACCTGTGTACTATGTGGTTGTTATGACAGTGAGGTGTTACCTGTGTACTATGTGATTGTTATGGCAGTGAGGTGTTACCTGTGTACTATGTGGTTGTTATGGCAGTGAGGTGTTACCTGTGTACTATGTGGTTGTTATGACAGACAGTGAGGTGTTACCTGTGTACTATGTGGTTGTTATGGCAGCTTTATCAGTGAGGTGTTACCTGTGTACTATGTGGTTGTTATGGCAGACAGTGAGGTGTTACCTGTGTACTATGTGGTTGTTATGGCAACAGTGAAGTGTTACCTGTGTACTATGTGGTTGTTATGGCAGACAGTGAGGTGTTACCTGTGTACTATGTGGTTGTTATGACAGACAGTGAGGTGTTACCTGTGTACTATGTGGTTGTTATGGCAGACAGTGAGGTGTTACCTGTGTACTATGTGGTTGTTATGACAGACAGTGAGGTGTTACCTGTGTACTATGTGGTTGTTATGGCAGTGAGGTGTTACCTGTGTACTATGTGGTTGTTATGGCAGTGAGGTGTTACCTGTGTACTACGTGGTTGTTATGGCAGTGAGGTGTTACCTGTGTACTATGTGGTTGTTATGGCAGTGAGGTGTTACCTGTGTACTATGTGGTTGTTATGGCAGTGAGGTGTTACCTGTGTACTATGTGGTTGTTATGACAGACAGTGAGGTGTTACCTGTGTACTATGTGGTTGTTATGGCAGACAGTGAGGTGTTACCTGTGTACTACGTGGTTGTTATGGCAGTGAGGTGTTACCTGTGTACTATGTGGTTGTTATGGCAGACAGTGAGGTGTTACCTGTGTACTATGTGGTTGTTATGGCAGACAGTGAGGTGTTACCTGTGTACTATGTGGTTGTTATGGCAGTGAGGTGTTACCTGTGTACTATGTGGTTGTTATGGCAGTGAGGTGTTACCTGTGTACTACGTGGTTGTTATGGCAGACAGTGAGGTGTTACCTGTGTACTCTGTGGTTGTTATGGCAGACAGTGAGGTGTTACCTGTGTACTATGTGGTTGTTATGGCAGACAGTGAGGTGTTACCTGTGTACTATGTGGTTGTTATGGCAGACAGTGAGGTGTTACCTGTGTACTATGTGGTTGTTATGGCAGTGAGGTGTTACCTGTGTACTACGTGGTTGTTATGGCAGACAGTGAGGTGTTACCTGTGTACTATGTGGTTGTTATGGCAGACAGTGAGGTGTTACCTGTGTACTATGTGGTTGTTATGACAGACAGTGAGGTGTTACCTGTGTACTATGTGGTTGTTATGACAGACAGTGAGGTGTTACCTGTGTACTATGTGGTTGTTATGGCAGACAGTGAGGTGTTACCTGTGTACTATGTGGTTGTTATGGCAGTGAGGTGTTACCTGTGTACTATGTGGTTGTTATGGCAGACAGTGAGGTGTTACCTGTGTACTATGTGGTTGTTATGGCAGTGAGGTGTTACCTGTGTACTATGTGGTTGTTATGGCAGTGAGGTGTTACCTGTGTACTATGTGGTTGTTATGGCAGACAGTGAGGTGTTACCTGTGTACTATGTGGTTGTTATGGCAGACAGTGAGGTGTTACCTGTGTACTATGTGGTTGTTATGGCAGTGAGGTGTTACCTGTGTACTATGTGGTTGTTATGACAGACAGTGAGGTGTTACCTGTGTACTATGTGGTTGTTATGACAGTGAGGTGTTACCTGTGTACTATGTGGTTGTTATGACAGTGAGGTGTTACCTGTGTACTATGTGGTTGTTATGGCAGACAGTGAGGTGTTACCTGTGTACTATGTGGTTGTTATGGCAGACAGTGAGGTGTTACCTGTGTACTACGTGGTTGTTATGGCAGACAGTGAGGTGTTACCTGTGTACTATGTGGTTGTTATGGCAGACAGTGAGGTGTTACCTGTGTACTATGTGGTTGTTATGGCAGTGAGGTGTTACCTGTGTACTATGTGGTTGTTATGACAGACAGTGAGGTGTTACCTGTGTACTATGTGGTTGTTATGGCAGTGAGGTGTTACCTGTGTACTACGTGGTTGTTATGGCAGACAGTGAGGTGTTACCTGTGTACTATGTGGTTGTTATGGCAGACAGTGAGGTGTTACCTGTGTACTATGTGGTTGTTATGGCAGACAGTGAGGTGTTACCTGTGTACTACGTGGTTGTTATGGCAGACAGTGAGGTGTTACCTGTGTACTATGTGGTTGTTATGGCAGTGAGGTGTTACCTGTGTACTATGTGGTTGTTATGACAGTGAGGTGTTACCTGTGTACTATGTGGTTGTTATGACAGTGAGGTGTTACCTGTGTACTATGTGGTTGTTATGGCAGACAGTGAGGTGTTACCTGTGTACTATGTGGTTGTTATGGCAGTGAGGTGTTACCTGTGTACTATGTGGTTGTTATGGCAGACAGTGAGGTGTTACCTGTGTACTATGTGGTTGTTATGGCAGACAGTGAGGTGTTACCTGTGTACTATGTGGTTGTTATGGCAGACAGTGAGGTGTTACCTGTGTACTATGTGGTTGTTATGGCAGACAGTGAGGTGTTACCTGTGTACTATGTGGTTGTTATGGCAGTGAGGTGTTACCTGTGTACTATGTGGTTGTTATGACAGACAGTGAGGTGTTACCTGTGTACTATGTGGTTGTTATGCGACAGTGAGGTGTTACCTGTGTACTACGTGGTTGTTATGGCAGACAGTGAGGTGTTACCTGTGTACTATGTGGTTGTTATGGCAGACAGTGAGGTGTTACCTGTGTACTATGTGGTTGTTATGGCAGGCAGTGAGGTGTTACCTGTGTACTACGTGGTTGTTATGGCAGACAGTGAGGTGTTACCTGTGTACTATGTGGTTGTTATGACAGTGAGGTGTTACCTGTGTACTATGTGGTTGTTATGGCAGACAGTGAGGTGTTACCTGTGTACTATGTGGTTGTTATGGCAGACAGTGAGGTGTTACCTGTGTACTATGTGGTTGTTATGGCAGACAGTGAGGTGTTACCTGTGTACTCGTGGTTGTTATGGCAGACAGTGAGGTGTTACCTGTGTACTATGTGGTTGTTATGACAGACAGTGAGGTGTTACCTGTGTACTACGTGGTTGTTATGGCAGACAGTGAGGTGTTACCTGTGTACTATGTGGTTGTTATGGCAGACAGTGAGGTGTTACCTGTGTACTATGTGGTTGTTATGGCAGACAGTGAGGTGTTACCTGTGTACTATGTGGTTGTTATGGCAGACAGTGAGGTGTTACCTGTGTACTATGTGGTTGTTATGGCAGTGCATGACGGCGTTGACTATCTGTTTGAATAGCCTGCGAGCCTCCTCTTCACTGAGGCCCGGACTGCCCTTGCTATGGGACACGGCGTTGATGTGTTCTAGAAGGTCTCCGCTCAGAGCCAGCTCCAGAATCAGATAGAACCGCTTCAGTGAACGGAACATGTCATACAGCTGGACCTGTTCAAAGTAGAGTACCCACCATATTAATAGAATACAATCAGTAACTCTGGATCCATTTAGGTGTCTAAGCGCCAGTTTCCTGGATCCAGATTTAGCTAAAAACCATGTTCAATGGAGGTGCTTTTTATTCTAGGAATAGTCATAGTCTGGGAAACTAGCTCTATATTTGTTTGCGTATATCAAAGAAGAAATGTGTTTGTACCCTAACACCACTCACCACCCCTGGGTGTCTGTACGTGTTTGGTGTTTGTACCTTAACAACACTCACCACCCCTGGGTGTCTGTACGTGGCGTTCAGAGCATATATCTCTCTGTGCACAAACTTCTTAGAGTATTCTGGGGGAGCCTCGTTGATGGAGATGATTTTGATGGCCACCTGAAAAATGAATGGTTGTAGGGCTGAATGTCCTCATCCACACAGTTCACAAAAACTACAACAATGTTATCAAAGTGTGACTGCAGTGCTAGTCATAGTGAGATACTATTGTTTTGAAATATGTCCAGCAAATATGGACATACGGTCTGGCTAAAAGAAAAAAGAAAAACAAATCAATAAGTGGGTACATGTTATGGTCATTAAATTAAGTTTAGAATGAATTCTTTATGATTTTTACCATGGTAACAAATACATTGCACTACCATGTTGTGGTTCTTGCTCCTCAGGTCATTGGCCAACTTGTAGTTCTTGCTGATCTTATTTGGGGTAGCGTACCCCAGGTAGACCTTGGAGAAAGCACCTGTCCCAATCTTCTTGCCAGAGAGAAGGTAGCCATTCTCTCGACACTCTATGGTCCTCTCATTAAGCGACTTCCCAGAGTCCTTTACTCTCGTGCCAGTTGCACTCATACTAAAATAGATACCTTCAATCCGCTTCCTCTCCTAGTGGCTACATCTCCTTTCCTGTGCATCTCAGATTAAGCTCTCAGTCAAATGATTTGATGCATGACTGAGGTATTTGATATGTATCATTGTAATATTTAGCTGTAAGCATGCCCACACTCAAGGTGTGAACTTGCTGAAATGATGACAATGCATTTGGAACCTTCTCCATGGCAACATGAATGATACAGTACAAACAAATTCTAAAATAGAATTTTGAGGTTGTTCTCTTTGCTTCGACATGAATGGAATGGAACCATTTGCTGATAATCCATTGTTACAGGCTGGAGTGTAATATTTATTAGCTTATCATTATTTGCTCTAACTACAGTATTGTAATTAAGGCTATTACAGTGCATTCAGTGCATTCAAACAACATATTTTCCTTCCACTAATGATTTCATTCTCCTCCCAAAAAATGTTGCTAAATAGAGCGATGATTTAAAATGTGATGAATCAAAATGTCTGGCCAACAGGAGTGAGGGAGGACTCATTAGGAATGCATGACAAGGAAAACATGGGGCCACGTCCCAAATGGCACCCTATTCCCTATATAGGGAATAAGATCCCATTTGGGATGCAGCCTTGGCCCTGGCCCAGGCCCACATTAATATACAGGGCTGAAAACAATTAAGAGTATGAAATTGACTTAGTTATTCCTGCTGGAGAGGCCAATTTGAGGAAGAGACACTTCATAAGTTTAAATTATATATCAATAGCTCATGGTTCACCATCGAGGCCAATTTAGTTTCAGCACTGCATACTTGGGCCAGTTGAAATTAGCCTAGGAGAGATGGCTGTTCTGGCCAATGTGATGCTGCAGCCATAATGCATTAGCCTTTTATTTTGTATAACTGCTTAGATGAATACTGATGTGCATATGGCCTGGCCGATAGAAGAGAAAACTGTCAAGTAAAATGGAAAAGAAAATAAGGTGAGCAAACTACTTTCTCAGACTGTGTTTATTTAACATTCCGATGTCAAGACGCTATGCTATTTACAATTCTATGATATCTACAATGTACAGGTTTTTTTTACTGCTCTTGCTCACAATAACATTCACAGACTTAACAAAAAATGTTTTATTGTCACATACACCACATATGTGTAGTGAAATGTGTTTTTTTACAGGGTCAGCCATAGTAGCACAGTGCCCCTGGAGCAAATTAGGGTTAAGTGCCTTGCTCAAGGGCACATCGACAGATTTGTATACCTTGTCGGCTCACGTATTCGAACCAGCAACTTTTTGGTTATTGGCCCAACGCTCTAACCGCTAGTCTACCTGCCGCCCAAGTATACTGACAAGTATATATACAAGTATACTGACAAGTATATACAGTGGGGAAAAAAAGTATTTAGTCAGCCACCAATTGTGCAAGTTTTCCCATTTAAAAAGATGAGAGAGGTCTGTAATTTTCATCATAGGTACACGTCAACTATGACAGACAAAATGAGAAAAAAAAATACAGAAAATCACATTGTAGGATTTTTAATGAATTTATTTGCAAATTATGGTGGAAAATAAGTATTTGGTCAATAACAAAAGTTTCTCAATACTTTGTTATATACCCTTTGTTGGCAATGACACAGGTCAAACGTTTTCTGTAAGTCTTCACAAGGTTTTCACACACTGTTGCTGATATTTTGGCCCATTTCTCCATGCAGATCTCCTCTAGAGCAGTGATGTTTTGGGGCTGTCGCTGGGCAACACAGACTTTCAACTCCCTCCAAATATTTTATATGGGGTTGAGATCTGGAGACTGGCTAGGCCACTCTAGGACCTTGAAATGCTTCTTACGAAGCCACTCCTTCGTTGCCCGGGCGGTGTGTTTGGGATCATTGTCATGCTGAAAGACCCAGCCACGTTTCATCTTCAATGCCCTTGCTGATGGAAGGAGGTTTTCACTCAAAATCTCACGATACATGGCCCCATTCATTCTTTCCTTTACACGGATCAGTCGTCCTGGTCCCTTTGCAGAAAAACAGCCCCAAAGCATGATGTTTCCACCCCCATGCTTCACAGTAGGTATGGTGTTCTTTGGATGCAACTCAGCATTCTTTGTCCTCCAAACACGACGAGTTGAGTTTTTACCAAAAAAGTTATATTTTGGTTTCATCTGACCATATGACATTCTCCCAATCCTCTTCTGGATCATCCAAATGCACTCTAGCAAACTTCAGACGGGCCTGGACATGTACTGGCTTAAGCAGGGGGACACGTCTGGCACTGCAGGATTTCAGTCCCTGGCGGCGTAGTGTGTTACTGATGGTAGGCTTTGTTACTTTGGTCCCAGCTCTCTGCAGGTCATTCACTAGGTCCCCCCGTGTGGTTCTGGGATTTTTGCTCACCATTCTTGTGATCATTTTGACCCCACGGGGTGAGATCTTGCGTGGAGCCCCAGATCGAGGGAGATTATCAGTGGTCTTGTATGTCTTCCATTTCCTAATAATTGCTCTCACAGTTGATTTCTTCAAACCAAGCTGCTTACCTATTGCAGATTCAGTCTTCCCAGCCTGGTGCAGGTCTACAATTTTGTTTCTGGTGTCCTTTCACAGCTCTTTGGTCTTGGCCATAGTGGAGTTTGGAGTGTGACTGTTTGAGGTTGTGAACAGGTGTCTTTTATACTGATAACAAGTTCAAACAGGTGCCATTAATACAGGTAACGAGTGGAGGACAGAGGAGCCTCTTAAAGAAGAAGTTATAGGTCTGTGAGAGCCAGAATTCTTGCTTGTTTGTAGGTGACCAAATACTTATTTTCCACCATAATTTGCAAATAAATTCATTAAAAATCCTACAATGTGATTTTCTGGATTTTTTTCCTCAATTTGTCTGTCATAGTTGACATGTACCTATGATGAAAATTACAGGCCTCTCTCATCTTTTTAAGTGGGAGAACTTGCACAATTGGTGGCTGACTAAATACATTTTTTCCCCACTGTATACAAGTATACTGACAAGTATATATAGCCATAGCTTGTGGTATATCACCCTCTTGTGGACATCTATGAAGTGATTTTATCTTGCCAGTATGTACAGTGCCTTCAGAAAGTATTCACACCCTTTGACGTTTTACACATTTTGTTGTGTAACAAAGTGGGATTAAAATGGATTTAATTGTCATTTTTTTGTCAACGATCTACACAAACTACTCTGTAATGTCAAAGTGGAAAAAAGAAAAAAAGAAAACACTAATATATATTGATTAGAGAAGTATTCAAGCCCCTGAATCAATACACTAATATATGTTGATTAGAGAAGTATTCAAGCCCCTGAGTCAAAACACTAATATATGTTGATTAGAGAAGTATTCAAGCCCCTGAGTCAAAACACTAATATATGTTGATTAGAGAAGTATTCAAGCCCCTGAGTCAAAACACTAATATATGTTGATTAGAGAAGTATTCAAGCCCCTGAGTCAAAACACTAATATATGTTGATTAGAGAAGTATTCAAGCCCCTGAGTCAATACACTAATATATATTGATTAGAGAAGTATTCAACCCCCTAAGTCAATGCATGTTAGAATCACCTTTGGCAGTGATTACAGCTGTGAGTCTTTCTGGGTAAGTCTCTAAGAGCTTTGCACACCTAGATTTCACAATATTTGCACATTATTGTAACTAGGCCACTCAGGAACATTCAATGGTGTCTTGGTAAGCAACTCCAGTGTATATTTGGCCTTGTGTTTGAGGTTATTGTCCTGTTGAAAGGTGACTGTGTCTCCCAGTGTCTGTTGGAAAGCAGACTGAACCAGGTTTTCCTCTAGGATTTTGCCTGTGCTTAGCTCTATTCCGTTTATTTTTATCCTTGCCATCACTAGTCCTTGCCGATGACTAGCATACCCATAACATGACGCAGCCACCACCGTGCTTGAAAATATGAAAAGTGGTACTTCGTGATGTGTTGTGTTGGATTTGCCCCAAACATAATGCTTTGTATTCTGGACATGAAGTTAATTTCTTTGCCACATTTTTTGCAGTTTTACTTTAGTGCCTTATTGCAAACAGTATGCATGTTTTGAAATATTTTTATTCTGTACAAGTGTCCGTCCTTCTTTTCACTCTGTCAATTAGGTTAGTATTGTGGAGTAACTACAATGTTGATCCATCCTCAGTTTTCTCCTATCACAGCCATTAAACTCGAACTGTTTTAATGTCACCATTGGCCTCATGGTGAAATCTCTGAGCGGTTTCCTTCCTCTTCAGCAACTGAGTTAGGAAGGACGCCTGTATCTTTGAAGTGACTGGGTATATTTAAACACCATCCAAAGTGTAATTAATAACTTCACCATGCTCAAAGGGATATTCAATAGTCTGCTCTATTAAAATGTTTACCCATCTACCAAAAGGTGCCCTTCTTGCAAGGTATTGGAAAACCTCCCTGGTCTTTGTGGTTGAATCTGTGTTTGAAATTCACTGCTCGACTGATGGACCTTACAGATAATTGTATGTGTGGGGTACAGAGATGAGATAGTCAAGTTTCAAAAAACCTAATTCCAACAAAATTTGACATTATGGGGTATTGTGTGTAAGCCAGTGACACAATCAAAATGTAAACAATTTTACATTCAGGCTGTAGAACAACAAAATGTTGTCAAGGGGTGTGAATACTTTCTGAAGACACTGCAAATATTGCCCCCAGCTGCAAGCTTGAAAAGAAATAAACATTCCACCTGAGATATACTGTATGAAGGAAATTCATTTGAATAATATCAGCACGTTCTCCAGTTTTATGGAATCTACCTCAGAGGTCTATAATAGATAATACAGTGCTGCGCTTCCTCTCTAAAGTAAATATGGCCCCTATCATTGTGAAAACATTGATATTTCCACCTGGGCTTTACATGAGTACCAGAGGACTCTGAACACCTCAATCCTACTAGGGTCTCATCCGCAAGAGCGTAGGAGGTAGGGTTCGTCCCAAATGGCACCTTATTCCCTAGCGCTATGGAGGCCCTGGTCATAAGTAGTGCACTATATACGAAATAGGGTGCCGTTTGAGACGCAACCGTGGACAAGGAAGTAGAGCGGCAACAATTGCTGATGCTCCAGATACTCAACTAGTCTCAAGGAGGCCAGTTTTATTGCTTTTTAATCAGCACAAAAGATTTCAGCTGTGCTAACATAATTGCAAAAGGGTTTTCTAATGATCAATTAGCCTTTTAAAATGATAAACTTGGATTAGCAAACACAATGTGCCATTGGAACACAGGACTGATGGTTGCTGATAATGGGCCTCTGTACGCCTATGTAGATATTCCATTAAAAATCAGCTGTTTCCAGCTACAATAGCCATTTACAACATTAACAATGTCTACACTGTATTTCTGATCAATTTGATGTTATTTTAATGGATAAAAAAATTGCTTTTCTTTCGAAAACAAGGACATTTCTAAGTGACCCCAAACTTTTGAACGGTAGTGTGTATATATATATATATATATATATATATATATATATATACACATATACACAGTGGGGAGAACAAGTATTTGATACACTGCCGATTTTGCAGGTTTTCCTACTTACAAAGCATGTAGAGGTCTGTAATTTTTATCATAGGTACACTTGAACTATGAGATACGGAATCTAAAACAAAAATCCAGAAAATCACATTGTATCATTTTAAAGTAATTAATTTGCATTTTATTGCATGACATAAGTATTTGATCACCTACCAACCAGTAAGAATTCCGGCTCTCACAGACCTGTTAGTTTTTCTTTAAGAAGCCCTCCTGTTCTCCACTCATTACCTGTATTGACTGCACCTGTTTGAACTTGTTACCTGTATAAAAGACACCTGTCCACACACTCAATCAAACAGACTCAAACCTCTCCACAATGGCCAAGACCAGAGAGCTGTGTAAGGACATCAGGGATAAAATTGTAGACCTGCACAAGGCTGGGATGGGCTACAGGACAATAGGCAAGCAGCTTGGTGAGAAGGCAACAACTGTTGGCGCAATTATTAGAAAATGGAAGAAGTTCAAGATGACGGTCAATCACCCTCGGTCTGGGGCTCCATGCAAGATCTCACCTCGTGGGGCATCAATGATCATGAGGAAGGTGAGGGATCAGCCCAGAACTACACGGCAGGACCTGGTCAATGACCTGAAGAGAGCTGGGACCACAGTCTCAAAGAAAACCATTAGTAACACACTACGCCGTCATGGATTAAAATCCTGCAGCGCACGCAAGGTCCCCCTGCTCAACCAGCGCATGTCCAGGCCCGTCTGAAGTTTGCCAATGACCATCTGGATGATCCAGAGGAGGAATGGGAGAAGGTCATGTGGTCTGATGAGACAAAAATAGAGCTTTTTGGTCTAAACTCCACTCGCCGTGTTTGGAGGAAGAAGAAGGATGAGTACAACCCAAGAACACCATCCCAACCGTGAAGCATGGAGGTGGAAACATCATTCTTTGGGGATGCTTTTCTGCAAAGGGGACAGGACGACTGCACCGTATTGAGGGGAGGATGGATGGGGCCATGTATCGCGAGATCTTGGCCAACAACCTCCTTCCTTCAGTAAGAGCATTGAAGATGGGTCGTGGCTGGGTCTTCCAGCATGACAACGACCTGAAACACACAGCCAGGGCAACTAAGGAGTGGCTCCGTAAGAAGCATCTCAAGGTCCTGGAGTGGCCTAGCCAGTCTCCAGACCTGAACCCAATAGAAAATCTTTGGAAGGAGCTGAAAGTCCGTATTGCCCAGCGACAGCCCCGAAACCTGAAGGATCTGGAGAAGGTCTGTATGGAGGAGTGGGCCAAAATCCCTGCTGCAGTGTGTGCAAACCTGGTCAAGACCTACAGGAAACGTATGATCTCTGTAATTGCAAACAAAGGTTTCTGTACCAAATATTAAGTTCTGCTTTTCTGATGTATCAAATACTTATGTCATGCAATAAAATGCAAATTAATTACTTAAAAATCATACAATGTGATTTTCTGGATATTTGTTTTAGATTTCGTCTCTCACAGTTGAAGTGTACCTATGATAAAAATGACAGACCTCTCTCTACATGCTTTGTAAGTAGGAAAACCTGCAAAATCGGCAGTGTATCAAATACTTGTTCTCCCCACTGTGTGTGTGTATATATATATATATATATATATATATATATATATATATATATATATATATATATATATATATACACACACACATATATTTAAAAAATATATTTTCCTTTATTATTTTCCACTAACCCTACCACCCCTCCCCTAATTGGAGTAAACTAATGAACAACACTTAGGCTTCTACTTCCAGTTTATACATACTATATACATTTTATGGACCCTGGTCAAAAGTAGTGCCCTATATAGGGAATAGGGTGCAATTTGAGACGCAACCATGGACAAGGAAGTAGAGCCGCAACATTATTATTATTTTTATTTCATTGTTTATCCAGTCGGATAAACACTCCAAACAGCCTACCCGACCGCTCGGAGACATCCGCATGGTCCTAAAGAACACCGTTGCCTCGTTTTGTATCACATTCCAATGATAAAACTGGGGGGGACATGCTCCCCCCCGTCCCCCCGTCCCAAGTGAAAGTTGCGCCCCTGCGTCACATTACTCTACTTTCACTATTGCTCTCCACACATCCTATTTCTCTTGGCTCCTGCAGGAGCTTGAAATTACACTTTCTACTGTACTTAAAAATACCCTGGTTTATCTTGGAGCCTTAATTGTTGAAACTGATGACCAGGAAGTAAATCTTCGTGCTTGTGTTTGACGGCGGGCTTTGATCCAGTAGCTACAGAATTTCCATCACCTGAACATTAATGCTCTCAGAAGGAACGTGAAACCTTGAGAGGCTGGATTCCAGGGGAGAGACTGGTCGGAGTGTTTGGCTTTGATGGCATGAGTGTTCATCATATGTGAACAGAATGCGGGGTGAAAATGTATAGGTGACTACGTGTATCTAGTACGGATGGAGCGCCCTGAGTCCATGTGTATCATGCTACTGCCCTTATAGAAGGAAAAAGTATAGCTGGTTTTGGAATAATAGATTTATCTGTGCTAAACCGCTGTCTGTGGGTCTATCTGGTGTTACAACCAATTAGTCCTGTGTATAGAATAGTCAAGTAATCATTTGAAGCTCCAAATACTGGACAGATTATAGAGAGGGGTAGGCCTAACATCACTGGACAGATTATAGAGAGGGGTAGGCCTAACATCACTGGACAGATTATAGAGACGGGTAGGCCTAACATCACTGGACAGATTATAGAGAGGGGTAGGCCTAACATCACTGGACAGATTATAGAGAGGGGTAGGCCTAACATCACTGGCCTACCCCTCTCGATGTTATCCCGAGTGGCGAAGTGGTCTAAGGCACTGCATCGCAGTGCTAGCTGTGCCACTAGAGATCCTGGTTCGAATCCAGGCTCTGTCGTAGCCGGCCGCGACCGGAGACCCATGGGGCAGTGCACAATTGGCCCAGCGTCGTCCAGGGTAGGGGAGGGAATGGCCGGCAGGGGATGTAGCTCAGTTGGTAGAGCATGGCGTTTGCAATGCCAGGGTTGTGGGTTCGATTCCCACAGGGGGAAAAATATATAATGTATGCACTAACTGTAAGTCGCTCTGGATAAGAGCGTCTGCTAAATGACTAAAATTTAAATGTAAATCACTTGACAGATTATATAGACGGGTAGGCCTAACATCACTGGACAGATTATAGAGATGGGTAGGCCTAACATCACTGGACAGATTATAGAGAGGGGTAGGCCTAACATCACTGGACAGATTATAGAGATGGGTAGGCCTAACATCACTGGACAGATTATAGAGAGGGGTAGGCCTAACATCACTGGACAGATTATAGAGATGGGTAGGCCTAACATCACTGGACAGATTATAGAGAGGGGTAGGCCTAACATCACTGATTATAGAGAGGGGTAGGCCTAACATTACTGGACAGATTATAGAGAGGGGTAGACCTAACATCACTGATTATAGAGAGGGGTAGGCCTAACATCACTGATTATAGAGAGGGGTAGGCCTAACATCACTGGACAGATTATAGAGAGGGGTAGGCCTAACATCACTGATTATAGAGAGGGGTAGGCCTAACATCACTGATTATAGAGAGGGGTAGGCCTAACATTACTGGACAAATTATAGAGAGGGGTAGGCCTAACATCACTGGACAGATTATAGAGACGGGTAGGCCTAACATCACTGGACAGATTATAGAGAGACCTAACATCACTGATTATAGAGAGGGGTAGGCCTAACATCACTGCGATTATAGAGAGGGGTAGGCCTAACATCACTGGACAGATTATAGAGAGGGGTAGGCCTAACATCACTGGATTATAGAGAGGGTAGGCCTAACATCACTGGCGATTATAGAGAGGGGTAGGCCTAACATCACTGGATTATAGAGAGGGGTAGGCCTAACATCACTGGACAGATTATAGAGAGGGGTAGGCCTAACATCACTGGACAGATTATAGAGAGGGGTAGGCCTAACATCACTGGACAGATTATAGAGAGGGGTAGGCCTAACATCACTGATTATAGAGAGGGGTAGGCCTAACATCACTGATTATAGAGAGGGGTAGGCCTAACATCACTGGACAGATTATAGAGAGGGGTAAGCCTAACATCACTGATTATAGAGAGGGGTAGGCCTAACATCACTGGACAGATTATAGAGAGGGGTACGCTTAACATCACTAATTATAGAGAGGGGTAGGCCTAACATCACAGATTATAGAGAGGGGTAGGCCTAACATCAATGGACAGATTATAGAGAGGGGTAGTCCTAACATCACTGGACAGATTATAGAGAGGGGTAGGCCTAACATTTCTGGACAAATTATAGAGAGGGGTAGGCCTAACATCACTGATTATATAGAGGGGTAGGCCTAACATCACTTATTATAGAGAGGGGTAGGCCTAACATCACTGGACAGATTATAGAGACGGGTAGGCCTAACATCACTGGACAGATTATAGAGAGACCTAACATTACTGATTATAGAGAGGGGTAGGCCTAACATCACTGATTATAGAGAGGGGTAGGCCTAACATCACTGTACAGACTATAGAGAGGGGTAGGCCTAACATCACTGGACAGATTATAGAGACGGGTAGTCCTAACATCACCGATTATAGAGAGGGGTAGGCCTAACATCACTGGACAGATTATAGAGACGGGTAGGCCTAACATCACTGGACAGATTATAGAGAGGGGTAGGCCTAACATCACTGGACAGATTATAGAGAGGGGTAGGCCTAACATCACTGGACATATTATAGAGAGGGGTAGGCCTCACATCACTGGACAGATTATAAAGAGGGGTAGGCCTAACATCACTGATTATAGAGAGGGGTAGGCCTAACATCACTGGACAGATTATAGAGAGGGGTAGGCCTAACATCACTGATTATAGAGAGGGGTATGCCTAACATCACTGATTATAGAGAGGGGTAGGCCTAACATCACTGGACAGATTATAGAGAGGGGTAGGCCTAACATCACTGATTATAGAGAGGGGTAGGCCTAACATCACTGGACAGATTATAGAGAGGGGTAGGCCTAACATCACTGATTATAGAGAGGGGTAGGCCTAACAGCACTGGACAAATTATAGAGAGGGGAAGGCCTAACATCACTGGACAGATTATAGAGACGGGTAGGCCTAACATCACTGGACAGATTATAGAGAGGGGTAGGCCTAACATCACAGATTATATAGAGGGGTAGGCCTAACATCACTTATTATAGAGAGGGGTAGGCCTAACATCAATGGACAGATTATAGAGAGGGGTAGGCCTAACATCACTGATTATAGAGAGGGGTAGGCCTAACATCACTGGACAGATTATAGAGAGGGGTAGGCCTAACATCACTGGACAGATTATAGAGAGGGGTAGGCCTAACATCACTGGACAGATTATAGAGAGGGGTAGGCCTAACATCACTGGACAGATTATAGAGAGGGGTAGGCCTAACATCACTGGACATATTATAGAGAGGGGTAGGCCTAACATCACTGATTATAGAGAGGGGTAGGCCTAACATCACTGATTATAGAGAGGGGTAGGCCTAACATCACTGATTATAGAGAGGGGTAGGCCTAACATCACTGGACAGATTATAGAGAGGGGTAGACCTAACATCAATGATTATAGAGAGGGGTAGGCCTAACATCACTGATTATAGAGAGGGGTAGGCCTAACATCACTGATTATAGAGAGGGGTAGGCCTAACATCACTGGACAGATTATAGAGAGGGGTAGGCCTAACATCACTGATTATAGAGAGGGGTAGGCCTAACATCACTGGACAGATTATAGAGAGGGGTAGGCCTAACATCACTGGACAGATTATAGAGAAGGGTAGGCCTAACACCATTGACAGATTATAGAGACGGGTAGGCCTAACATCACTGGACAGATTATAGAGAGGGGTAGGCCTAACATCACTGGACAGATTATAGAGACGGGTAGGCCTAACATCACTGGACAGATTATAGAGAGGGGTAGGCCTAACATCACTGGACAGATTATAGAGAGGGGTAGGCCTAACATCACTGGCCTACCCCTCTCGATAATGTTATCCCGAGTGGCGCAGTGGTCTAAGGCACTGCATCGCAGTGCTAGCTGTGCCACTAGAGATCCTGGTTCGAATCCAGGCGCTGTCGTAGCCGGCCGCGACCGGGAGACCCATGGGGCAGTGCACAATTGGCCCAGCGTCGTCCAGGGTAGGGGAGGGAATGGCCGGCAGGGGATGTAGCTCAGTTGGTAGAGCATGGCGTTTGCAATGCCAGGGTTGTGGGTTCGATTCCCACAGGGGGAAAAATATATAATGTATGCACTAACTGTAAGACGCTCTGGATAAGAGCGTCTGCTAAATGACTAAAATTTAAATGTAAATCACTGGACAGATTATAGAGACGGGTAGGCCTAACATCACTGGACAGATTATAGAGATGGGTAGGCCTAACATCACTGGACAGATTATAGAGAGGGGTAGGCCTAACATCACTGGACAGATTATAGAGATGGGTAGGCCTAACATCACTGGACAGATTATAGAGAGGGGTAGGCCTAACATCACTGATTATAGAGAGGGGTAGGCCTAACATTACTGGACAGATTATAGAGAGGGGTAGACCTAACATCACTGATTATAGAGAGGGGTAGGCCTAACATTACTGGATAGATTATAGAGAGGGGTAGGCCTAACATCACTGGACAGATTATAGAGAGGGGTAGGCCTAACATTACTGGACAGATTATAGAGAGGGGTATGCTTAACATCACTGGACAGATTATAGAGACGGGTAGGCCTAACATCATTGGACAGATTATAGAGAGGGGTAGGCCTAACATCACTGATTATAGAGAGGGGTAGGCCTAACATCACTGATTATAGAGAGGGGTAGGCCTAACATCACTGGACAGATTATAGAGAGGGGTAGGCCTAACATCACTGATTATAGAGAGGGGTAGGCCTAACATCACTGGACAGATTATAGAGAGGGGTAGGCCTAACATCACTGATTATAGAGAGGGGTAGGCCTAACATCACTGATTATAGAGAGGGGTAGGCCTAACATTACTGGACAAATTATAGAGAGGGGTAGGCCTAACATCACTGATTATATAGAGGGGTAGGCCTAACATCACTTATTATAGAGAGGGGTAGGCCTAACATCACTGGACAGATTATAGAGACGGGTAGGCCTAACATCACTGGACAGATTATAGAGAGACCTAACATTACTGATTATAGAGAGGGGTAGGCCTAACATCACTGATTATAGAGAGGGGTAGGCCTAACATCACTGGACAGATTATAGAGAGGGGTAGGCCTAACATCACTGATTATAGAGAGGGGTAGGCCTAACATCACTGATTATAGAGAGGGGTAGGCCTAACATCACTGATTATAGAGAGGGGTAGGCCTAACATCACTGGACAGATTATAGAGAGGGGTAGGCCTAACATCACTGGACAGATTATAGAGAGGGGTAGGCCTAACATCACTGATTATAGAGAGGGGTAGGCCTAACATCACTGATTATAGAGAGGGGTAGGCCTAACATCACTGGACAGATTATAGAGAGGGGTAGGCCTAACATCACTGATTATAGAGAGGGGTAGGCCTAACATCACTGGACAGATTATAGAGAGGGGTACGCTTAACATCACTAATTATAGAGAGGGGTAGGCCTAACATCACAGATTATAGAGAGGGGTAGGCCTAACATCAATGGACAGATTATAGAGAGCGGTAGTCCTAACATCACTGGACAGATTATAGAGAGGGGTAGGCCTAACATCACTGGACAAATTATAGAGAGGGGTAGGCCTTACATCACTGATTATATAGAGGGGTAGGCCTAACATCACTTATTATAGAGAGGGGTAGGCCTAACATCACTGGACAGATTATAGAGACGGGTAGGCCTAACATCACTGGACAGATTATAGAGAGACCTAACATTACTATTATAGAGAGGGGTAGGCCTAACATCACTGATTATAGAGAGGGGTAGGCCTAACATCACTGGACAGATTATAGAGAGGGGTATGCTTAACATCACTGTACAGATTATAGAGAGGGGTAGGCCTAACATCACTGGACAGATTATAGAGAGGGGTAGGCCTAACATCACTGGACAGATTATAGAGAGGGGCAGTCCTAACATCACCGATTATAGAGAGGGGTAGGCCTAACATCACTGGACAGATTATAGAGACGGGTAGGCCTAACATCACTGGACAGATTATAGAGAGGGGTAGGCCTAACATCACTGGACATATTATAGAGAGGGGTAGGCCTCACATCACTGGACAGATTATAAAGAGGGGTAGGCCTAACATCACTGATTATAGAGAGGGGTAGGCCTAACATCACTGGACAGATTATAGAGAGGGGTAGGCCTAACATCACTGATTATAGAGAGGGGTAGGCCTAACATCACTGATTATAGAGAGGGGTAGGCCTAACATCACTGATTATAGAGAGGGGTAGGCCTAACATCACTGGACAGATTATAGAGAGGGGTAGGCCTAACATCACTGATTATAGAGAGGGGTAGGCCTAACATCACTGGACAGATTATAGAGAGGGGTAGGCCTAACATCACTGATTATAGAGAGGGGTAGGCCTAACATCACTGGACAAATTATAGAGAGGGGAAGGCCTAACATCACTGGACAGATTATAGAGACGGGTAGGCCTAACATCACTGGACAGATTATAGAGAGGGGTAGGCCTAACATCACAGATTATATAGAGGGGTAGGCCTAACATCACTTATTATAGAGAGGGGTAGGCCTAACATCAATGGACAGATTATAGAGAGGGGTAGGCCTAACATCACTGATTATAGAGAGGGGTAGGCCTAACATCACTGGACAGATTATAGAGAGGGGGTAGGCCTAACATCACTGGACAGATTATAGAGAGGGAGGAGGGTAGGCCTAACATCACTGATTATAGAGAGGGGTAGGCCTAACATCACTGATTATAGAGAGGGGGTAGGCCTAACATCACTGGACAGATTATAGAGAGGGGTAGGCCTAACATCACTGATTATAGAGAGGGGTAGGCCTAACATCACTGATTATAGAGAGGGGTAGGCCTAACATCACTGGACAGATTATAGAGAGGGGTACGCTTAACATCACTAATTATAGAGAGGGGTAGGCCTAACATCACAGATTATAGAGAGGGGTAGGCCTAACATCAATGGACAGATTATAGAGAGGGGTAGTCCTAACATCACTGGACAGATTATAGAGAGGGGTAGGCCTAACATCATTGGACAGATTATAGAGACGGGTAGGCCTAACATCACTGGACAGATTATAGAGACGGGTAGGCCTAACATCACTGGACAGATTATAGAGAGGGGTAGGCCTAACATCACTGGACAGATTATAGAGAGGGGTAGGCCTAACATCACTGGACAGATTATAGAGAGGGGTAGGCCTAACATCACTGGACAGATTATAAAGAGGGGTAGGCCTAACATCACTGGACATATTATAGAGAGGGGTAGGCCTAACATCACTGGACAGATTATAGAGACGGGTAGGCCTAACATCACTGGACAGATTATAGAGACGGGTAGGCCTAACATCACTGGACAGATTATAGAGAGGGGTAGGCCTAACATCACTGGACAGATTATAGAGAGGGGTAGGCCTAACATCACTGGACATATTATAGAGAGGGGTAGGCCTAACATCACTGGACAGATTATAAAGAGGGGTAGGCCTAACATCACTGGACATATTATAGAGAGGGGTAGGCCTAACATCACTGGACAGATTATAGAGACGGGTAGGCCTAACATCACTGGACAGATTATAGAGACGGGTAGGCCTAACATCACTGGACAGATTATAGAGAGGGGTAGGCCTAACATCACTGGACAGATTATAGAGAGGGGTAGGCCTAACATCACTGGACAGATTATAGAGACGGGTAGGCCTAACATCACTGATTATAGAGAGGGGTAGGCCTAACATCACTGGACAGATTATAGAGAGGGGTAGACCTAACATCACTGATTATAGAGAGGGGTAGGCCTAACATCACTGATTATAGAGAGGGGTAGGCCTAACATCACTGATTATAGAGAGGGGTAGGCCTAACATCACTGATTATAGAGAGGGGTAGGCCTAACATCACTGGACAGATTATAGAGAGGAGTAGGCCTAACATCACTGATTATAGAGAGGGGTAGGCCTAACATCACTGATTATAGAGAGGGGTAGGCCTAACATCACTGGACAGATTATAGAGAGGGGTACGCTTAACATCACTCATTATAGAGAGGGGTAGGCCTAACATCACAGATTATAGAGGGGGTAGGCCTAACATCAATGGACAGATTATAGAGAGGGGTAGTCCTAACATCACTGGACAGATTATAGAGAGGGGTAGGCCTAACATCACTGGACATATTATAGAGAGGGGTAGGCCTAACATCACTGGACAGATTATAGAGACGGGTAGGCCTAACATCACTGGACAGATTATAGAGACGGGTAGGCCTAACATCACTGGACAGATTATAGAGAGGGGTAGGCCTAACATCACAGATTATAGAGAGGGGTAGGCCTAACATCACTGGACAGATTATAGAGAGGGGTAGGCCTAACATCACTGGACAGATTATAGAGAGGGGTAGGCCTAACATCAATGGACAGATTATAGAGAGGGGTAGTCCTAACATCACTGGACAGATTATAGAGAGGGGTAGGCCTAACATCAATGGACAGATTATAGAGAGGGGTAGTCCTAACATCACTGGACAGATTATAGAGAGGGGTAGGCCTAACATCACTGGACAGATTATAGAGACGGGTAGGCCTAACATCACTGGACAGATTATAGAGACGGGTAGGCCTAACATCACTGGACGGATTATAGAGAGGGGTAGGCCTAATATCACTGGACAGATTATAGAGAGGGGTAGGCCTAACATCACTGGACAGATTATAGAGAGGGGTAGGCCTAACATCACTGGACAGATTATAGAGAGGGGTAGGCCTAACATCACTGGACATATTATAGAGAGGGGTAGGCCTAACATCACTGGACAGATTATAAAGAGGGGTAGGCCTAACATCAATGGACAGATTATAGAGAGGGGTAGGCCTAACATCACTGGACATATTATAGAGAGGGGTAGGCCTAACATCACTGGACAGATTATAGAGACGGGTAGGCCTAACATCACTGGACAGATTATAGAGACGGGTAGGCCTAACATCACTGGACAGATTATAGAGAGGGGTAGGCCTAACATCACTGGACAGATTATAGAGAGGGTAGGCCTAACATCACTGGACAGATTATAGAGAGGGGTAGGCCTAACATTACTGGACAGATTATAAAGAGGGTAGGCCTAACATCACTGGACAGATTATAGAGAGGGGTAGGCCTAACATCACTGGACAGATTATAGAGAGGGGTAGGCCTAACATCATTGGACAGATTATAGAGAGGGGTAGGCCTAACATTACTGGACAGATTATAAAGAGGGGTAGGCCTAACATCACTGGACAGATTATAGAGAGGGGTAGGCCTAACATCAATGGACAGATTATAGAGAGGGGTAGGCTTAACATCACTGGACATATTATAGAGAGGGGTAGGCCTAACATCACTGATTATAGAGAGGGGTAGGCCTAACATCACTGGACGGATTATAGAGAGGGGTAGACCTAACATCACTGGACAGATTATAAAGAGGGGTAGGCCTAACATCACTGGACAGATTATAGAGAGGGGTAGGCCTAACATCAATGGACAGATTATAGAGAGGGGTAGGCCTAACATCACTGGACATATTATAGAGAGGGGTAGGCCTAACATCACTGGACAGATTATAGAGAGGGGTAGGCCTAACATCACTGGACAGATTATAGAGAGGGGTAGGCCTAACATCAGTGGACAGATTATAGAGAGGGGTAGTCCTAACATCACTGGACAGATTATAGAGAGGGGTAGGCCTAACATCACTGGACAGATTATAGAGACGGGTAGGCCTAACATCACTGGACAGATTATAGAGACGGGTAGGCCTAACATCACTGGACGGATTATAGAGAGGGGTAGGCCTAATATCACTGGACAGATTATAGAGAGGGGTAGGCCTAACATCACTGGACAGATTATAGAGAGGGGGTAGGCCTAACATCACTGGACAGATTATAGAGAGGGGTAGGCCTAACATCACTGGACATATTATAGAGAGGGGTAGGCCTAACATCACTGGACAGATTATAAAGAGGGGTAGGCCTAACATCAATGGACAGATTATAGAGAGGGGTAGGCCTAACATCACTGGACATATTATAGAGAGGGGTAGGCCTAACATCACTGGACAGATTATAGAGACGGGTAGGCCTAACATCACTGGACAGATTATAGAGACGGGTAGGCCTAACATCACTGGACAGATTATAGAGAGGGGTAGGCCTAACATCACTGGACAGATTATAGAGAGGGGTAGGCCTAACATCACTGGACAGATTATAGAGACGGGTAGGCCTAACATCACTGGACAGATTATAGAGAGGGGTAGGCCTAACATCACTGGACAGATTATAGAGAGGGGTAGGCCTAACATCACTGGACATATTATAGAGAGGGGTAGGCCTAACATTACTGGACAGATTATAAAGAGGGGTAGGCCTAACATCACTGGACAGATTATAGAGAGGGGTAGGCCTAACATCAATGGACAGATTATAGAGAGGGGTAGGCCTAACATCACTGGACATATTATAGAGAGGGGTAGGCCTCACATCACTGGACAGATTATAAAGAGGGGTAGGCCTAACATCAATGGACAGATTATAGAGACGGGTAGGCCTAACATCACTGGACAGATTATAGAGAGGGGTAGGCCTAACATCACTGGACAGATTATAGAGAGGGTTAGGCCTAACATCACTGATTATAGAGAGGGGTAGGCCTAACATCACTGGACAGATTATAGAGAGGGGTAGGCCTAACATCACTGATTATAGAGAGGGGTAGGCCTAACATCACTGATTATAGAGAGGGGTAGGCCTAACATCACTGATTATAGAGAGGGGTAGGCCTAACATCACTGCATTATAGAGAGGGGTAGGCCTAACATCACTGGACAGATTATAGAGAGGGGTAGGCCTAACATCACTGGACAGATTATAGAGAGGGGTAGGCCTAACATCACTGGACATATTATAGAGAGGGGTAGGCCTAACATCACTGGACAGATTATAGAGAGGGGTAGGCCTAACATCACTGGACAGATTATAGAGACGGGTAGGCCTAACATCACTGGACAGATTATAGAGAGGGGTAGGCCTAACATCACTGGACAGATTATAGAGAGGGGTAGGCCTAACATCACTGGACAGATTAGAGATCTCATAATTAGGGCCAGGAGATTTTCCCACTAACCTCTCACAGTCTCCCGTCAGAATTAGACGTTCATCCATGTTTCTCAAACGTCAAATTTCAAAGTTGTTCCAAACGTAAAATGTCAAAGTGTTTGGTTAATTCTCTGCACTAACTACAAATTCTTAAGGTTAGGCATTCTTAAAGGGAAGTTTCTAAATTATTCAACTTCAGCACCACCCCAACATCAACATGTGTGAAAATTGAATCTATGATTCGTAGTAAAAAAGATAGAGGAAGATGAGTGTTTCCAATGACATCAACCAAGTAGTAGACATACTAATACTGACTTGTATCACGGGTGACCTGCCTGGATTTTCCTGACCTTATGATCTGACCAACAAGAACAGTCTACAACTAGGGCCCAGAGTGTTTCAGTTACAATCTACAACTAGGGCCCAGAGTGTTTCAGTAACAGTCTACAACTAGGGCCCAGAGTGTTTCAGTAACAGTCTACAACTAGGGCCCAGAGTGTTTCAGTTACAGTCTACAACTAGGGCCCAGAGTGTTTCAGTAACAGTCTACAACTAGGGCCCAGAGTGTTTCAGTTACAGTCTACAACTAGGGCCCAGAGTGTTTCAGTAACAGTTTACAACTAGGGCCCAGAGTGTTTCAGTAACAGTCTACAACTAGGGCCCAGAGTGTTTCAGTTACAGTCTACAACTAGGGCCAAGAGTGTTTCAGTTACAGTCTACAACTAGGGCCAAGAGTGTTTCAGTAACAGTCTACAACTAGGGCCCAGAATGTTTCTGTTACAGTCTACAACTAGGGCCCAGAGTGTTTCAGTAATAGTCTACAACTAGGGCCCAGAGTGTTTCAGTTACAGGCTACAAGTAGGGCCCAGAGTGTTTCTAGGTCAAGACAGGTCACATGGTCAGGAATAATTCCTGCCCTTATTTGTGATTCCACCTATATAAAAAAAGTACTTTTGTTTCGCATATGAATCATCAAATACTATTAGGTTTTTCTGGGTACCCATTTTGAGCAGTCCCCGTATTTTACAGTGAAATTGCGGTTTGATAAACTCTCCTCAACATAGGGCTAAGGCAAAGCGTAGCGTAGCGCCGTAGACCAAACAAACGTGGAGATGGAACAGGTGGTAAGAGTATTATCCAAAAAGAACTCGGAAACCAGATGGACACACGCCACCGAAAACAATCTCCTGCGATTCATGCGGCAGGACAGGGTAAACGAGGAAGAATAACAAATTACATAAAGTAAGTCAAATCGGGTAACTACTAAAATAAATGTCCGATAGGTTTAACTTTTTTAGTTTCTTTTTTTTTAGGGGGGTTGTGGAGGTGTAGGTTGTGATACTTCTGTTTTCCTTTGATTATGTGCCCCCTCCACCCCGAGAGACTCACTCACACAATAGAAAGTGCCTACCAGGCCTCAGACCTCACCGCACGTCACTGCAAACAGGGTGTATGTAATGGAGAAAAAAGCTACCTGAAAAAGGTCGCAAGCAGCAAGGTCTGTTTGAATGAAGTCTGACTGACCAAGACCCAAATACTGATTGTTATGCTTAGGGAAACGGCGCCGTCCAAATTTGAGCACCCTAACTGTGAACGTACACTGAGCAGAGGCGACGGGTGATATACTTCTGAAATTCTCCTTCACCTCCTCATGAGTTGTGAACTAAATTTGACATATCATAAACCCTGTCCTTCCATAAATCTGAGGAACACCAGTGTTTGGGCTTTGCCTATAGAGCTCCTGTTTCTCCCAGAAACTCAGGCAGCCAACTCAAGGCTACTTTCTGGCCAACTCACCGTGCATTGCACCACTAGTCCGGGGACTTAGATACCCTTTTTTACTGCACTATTTTACTACCTAATTGGGCTCTCTCTTATTGACCACAGAGAAAATATCTCTGTGTTTAAACAGCTGTTAACTACAATTCGCTATCTCTGGAGTACCGTCAACACTTTGTGAAAAAGGGGGTCCCACCCAGACCCAGTTCTCTCCCAGTTGCCTCATTGAGTGATCCCTGCCAGTTCCCAAAACACTGAATTTGATCTTAAATATTTTTTATACTTTGCTGCAAATGAGCCACCGTTCCCACTCTGGTTAAATGTGTCAACTAAACTATAGCCATAAATGAAACAATCCACCACTGGTGTTTGATCCTGGCTTGTCTAAAGTCTTACTGACACATGTTGTGATGAGTAACTGTGTGTTGGATAACCAAGCCCTTCATTGCCAGGTCAAAATGGGTCTTTCTGGCGCTATAGAGCACGGGACCCTATGACGTTCACAGAGTGCTTTGTACACCAAAATGTCAGTCGGAACCAGTCCAGAACCACTCAAAGTCCTTCACATAGGGGACTTAACATCTAAGAGGTTGAATCTCCAAAAGCAATAACTCATTCTTCCCCTTTCCTTGAGGAAAATAGTATATTTATATTGGTAACTAAAGGCCCTAAAAATGTACTGTTACTGATACCTTTGTCTTGAGTAAAAAAAAAAAAAAAAAAAAAAGAGACAGGACGGAGTTAAATGTCATTGTTTTACATAAAATAATATTTGGCAAACACCATAGGAGGCCTGCGTCCATCCAGTTGTTTGGCTATACAGGACGTTTATCTATCTATTTATTAATTATTTATTGACCTATCACTAAGTTATGCCTATTGTTGCTGCCTGAAATGGTGAGCCATATGAAAACCACGTCTAGTTTATTAGCACCATATTAGGTCTGAGTCTTGAGTTCACTTCCTGATCTGCCTGCTCCCGCTGGCCTTTCGCCAGGGGTAAATGACAGTGACACAGCTGAGGGGTCCGCTACCTGGCTTGGCGAGGTCTCAGGTTCGACATCCTGTAGAGCTGTGAACGGACCGTGTCACAGAGGGCTGATGAAGATGGATAGAAGGTCCACAGTGGCGGGAGGGTCAGAGCCGGGGCAGCGCCAGGGTTATTCCCTCATTATTATGGACTAAAGTGCTATAGATTAGAAGGGTCTGTGTACTGCACTCCGCTGCACGCTCCCTCTATGACACGTTAAGTTACACAGTGTTCTGCAGCTTGGACTCTGTGGCTTTGGCTTTCCACTCCTAAACACCATCTGATTATTTCAGGGAGAGTCTGGAGGGAAGTTGGGGAGGGGTTGGGCCTGGGGAGAGGCTGGGCCTGGGTAGCGGCTGGGCCTGAGGAGAGGCTGGGCCTGAGGAGAGGCTGGGCCTGGGTAGCGGCTGGGCCTGAGGAGAGGCTGGGCCTGGAGAGAGCCTGTGGAGAGCCTGGGGTGAGCCTGGGCCTGGGGAGAGGCTGTGGGGTGAGCCTGGGCCTGGAGAGAGGAGAGGCTGGGCCTGGAGAGAGCCTGGTGTGAGCCTGGGCCTGGGGAGAGGCTGGGCCTGGGGAGAGGCTGGGCCTGGAAAGAGCCTGGGGTGAGCCTGGGCCTGGGGAGAGGCTGGGCCTGGGGAGAGGCTGGGCCTGGGGAGAGGGTGGGAGAGGTTGGGCTGGCTGTCTGCTGGATATCCCTTACAGCCCAGACCAAACAAGGTCAGACCCTGTCTGGAACACAACAGGTCCCCAGATCCAGAACCGCCTCTAGACCAGGTCCAAGCCTAGTGCCCATGATCATGTCTATTCCCCAGATAGAATTATCAATTTGGTGTACTTATTGTTAATACACTGTAATGACTAACTTATTATACTGTACTTATAATATGAACACAGTAATAAGAACATTGTAAAGCAGGGATTCCCAAACTTGTTTGGCACACAACCCTATTTTGATATCTGAAAATTCTCAAAAATGTCATTAACAGCCAATGTTTACTTTTTTATTTGGGGCTATGGCAGTCAATTCAAAAAGATTTTAACAGTATTTCTGATTGTCGTCTCAACTCACCATCACATACTTTTAATGTCTGGCTATGAAAGTCAATTGCAAATTGGTCTGACATAATGTACTGTATCTTATCTCAACACCACTAATGAGATGGGTGCTTGATGCATGTTGCGTCGGAGCTTCTCAAAGTCAGGAGGCGTGGTTGACAGTGCGCACCTCATCTCTGCTGTCACATCCAACCTGGATCGATATTTGGTATTAATACAGACAAGAGGACTGAATCCATCTTCACACAGATATGAGCTGGCCAAGGGTATCATGAGCTTTATGGTGCTGTTACGGATACAGGTATCCTGTGTTTTTGTGTTTTTCCTCTCCTTCTGCCCTAATCACAGGTGTCCTTTATGTTCCTGATTGGTGGTCGTTGGGGTGTCCCACCTGTCCGACATCCGTTGGTCTGCTGATTGCTGAGGTGGACCAATCAGTGGACATTCCTCTGTATTGCACCACCTGTTTCTGGTTTTTCACTTACACCTCCCATTGTTTAAAAGCCAGTCAGTTGTGTTTGTTGAGAGAGACTATTTCCGTATGCGAGTATGGATACTGTTGTCACGCCCTGACTCAGGGGACGCTTATATGTTGAGTCAGGGTGTGTATATTCCTTGTTGTGCTTTGTCTATGTTTAGGATCTAATATGTCTAGTTCTATGTTGGCCGGTGTGGTTCCCAATCAGAGGCAGCTGTCGCTCGTTGTCTCTGATTGGGGACCATACTTAAGCAGCCTATTGGCACTGTCTAGTTGTGGGATCTTGTTCCGGTTAAGGTATGTTGTGTCGTCTACCTTGGACTTCACGTTTCGTTGGTTGTTTTGTTATTGTGTTTAATAGAAAATAAACATGTATCACGCTGCGCCTTGGTCTGTCCCGTCATTAAACGAATGTGACAACTGTGGTGTTTTGTGTACTCACTCATTTGCTGGTTGCTCTGTTTGGTAACTTTGTTGTGTGTTTCTGGGAAAAGGGGGATTTAAGCAAGTTGCCCTTGGGCATACATTACCCGTAGGAAGAAAACTGTCTAAAAACACTAGTTAGACCTGAGCGGACCACCCACTGTAATTTTTGTATGATTAGCAGTAGCTTAGCGGTTCTTGAGGCAGGCAAGATCAGTTTAGTTTTTTTTTACATTATTGTTTCATTTCTTGGGTCCTGCTCAGCCCTTTTTCCCAAACCTTTACCGTGTGTTCAAAATAAACATATTGTGTTTGACGGTACCTTATGGTTGTCGTGTATTTTTTTGTTCTCACTGTTTCCATGTCACGATTCTAATTTGCATGAATTATGTTACGGGTCTCTTTTCCATCCACCCTTTTAAAGCCACGGGGTTCGTAACAGGTGCTTTCAAGACAATTGGGAACTCTGAAAAATACGAGGTCAAATGATGACGTCAGTGATCTTCACGTCGGAGTGTCGGCGCTCTAGAAAGAGGTCCGAGTTGGAATTCCGAGTTGGATGACCGTTGAAAAATATTTTTCCCAGTCGGCGCTCGTTTTCTTTCGAGTTCCCAGTTGTCTTGAATGCACTGAAGTCGGAGATTTTTCAGTTCTCAGTTGTTTTGAACGCGGCATTAATGGTCAGAGGGAGACGGAAGGGTATGTATTCCCTTTGAGTCAGGAACCAAAACTCCCGTGAATGCATTCGGTCACATGACAGCTCGATCAGCTGTTCCATTTCAGTTACCGGTATGTCAACTGAGCCAGGATCACAGTCAAACGGATTGGGAAGTAGGTCCCAAAGTGCTCTTCCAAGCGTTGGAGGTGAGCAGTCATCGCTCATGTGGGACATTTACTGATGCTGTTTTCTGTTAGAAACATGAACAGCCGAGGGAAGGGGGCATGGTTAACTTTTGAAAGACACCAATAATAATTATTTGTAGAATGTTTTTGTATTTCCCCTGCATGCTTGCGTTCGGTTCGCTCAGTTTCCAATATATGTCTGTTACATAGGCAAGGAGACACGTTTTCTTTTCATTACACAGAACGTCAACCAAGTATTTTTTGTTTTAATTATTTTTTTTACATTCATTGTGAATGACAACAGTTTCTCTCTCAATGCGAAAAATCTTTCCAACACTCCCCCTCGATAACCACCAAGCCTCGGTATGATATAAAACATTGTCATGCTCTGATCCGATCTGCACATAGTTTTGTGAACAGGCGTGCACGCAGTGAATGTAATTTGATGTAATTTACAGTCGAAGTTACCTGCTGCAGTATGTCTCCGAGTTCTGTGCTCAGCTCTTTGTTTTCACCATATCAATTGCGACCGGTAATATCATTTTTTATTTTTTATTTTATTTAGGAATTTCTCCCGCGACCCCATTTTCATACCACGCGACCCCCCAAACTCTAGTTTGGGAACCAATACTGTAAAGCAACGTGTTACCGTCAGATCTTGTTGAAGGCATTCCCAGACATGGGACCTGCACTTTCTCTTACAGTAAAACTCAAACTCAGGAAACTGCACTTTCTCTCATGACAGGCTTGAACCCATTTCACATCGATGACACGACAATATCGATGTTTTCAGAGCGGGCCCTCTCAGCCTGTGGTCCTGCTGTACCTGTGTAGACTATTCAGAGGGCCAGTCTGAGAAAGGCCACTAGCACAGACAGCATCTGTCTCCCATTTAGCATGTTAGCCTTGAACTGGACCTCCTCCAGTATGATACAGGCCCTCTGGAACGCTCCCCCCAACCTAGAGTCATGCGCACTTCAGCGCCATCGCGCCCACCTCTTATGGCGGCCAGATTGATTGCATTCAATATGAATTGTATTTAGTTTAGTCCCTACATCAGGTGTTAGATTTCTCAGAGTTTTAGAGCCATTTAAAACGCATATAATTGTTGAGATATTTTTTTTTTCTTCTTCAATCTCATGATGATTTATTGTTTTGAGTTTTTGGGTGGTTTGAAATTGAACACAGTTTTAGTTGCAACGCGTGGGAGAGCTATGTGTTTGGTTATTGCTTCACATGTGGCTTCAGTCTGTTCTAGGATAGGGATGTAAATGACCAAATACTCTAAATATAATGTTCAAATGTTACCCAAGATCATGAATCGGACTGTCACAATGTAAGTACCCCCAGTTTACCATGCTAATATTATATTATACATTATTATAAATTATGAATAAAATTAATATTATATTCTCCTACATACTACACACAGCTGTAGAAAGAGATGCCGTTGAGATATATTTTATACTGAACAAAAATATAAACGCAACATGCAACAATTTCAACGATGTTACTGATTTACAGTAAATCAGTCAATTGATATAAATTCATTAGGCCCTAATCTATGGATTTCACTTGACTGGGCAAGGGTGGGCCTGGGAGGGCATAGGCTCACCCACTGGGGAGCCAGGCCCAGCCATTCAGAATGATTCTTTCCCCCACAAAAGGGCTTTATTACAGACAGAAATACTCCTCAGTTTCATTAGCTGTCAGGGTGGCTGGTCTCAGACGATCCCGCAGATGAAGGAGCCGGATGTGGAGGTCCTGGGGTGGCATGGTTACACGTGGTCTGCGGTTGTGAGGCCAGTTGGACGTACTGCCAAATTCTCTAAAACGACGTTGGAGGCAGCTTATGGTAGAGAAATGAACATTCAAATCTCTGGCAACAGCTCTGGATGACATTCCTGCAGTCAGCATGCCAATTGCACACTCCCTCAAAACTTGAGACATCTGTGGCATTGTGTTGTGTGACAAAACTGCACATTTTAGAGTGGCCTTTTATTGTCCTCAGCACAAGGTGCACCTGTGTAATGATCATGCTGTTTAATCAGCTTCTTGATATGCCACACCTGTCAGGTGGATTATCTTGGCAAAGGAGAAATGCTCACTAACAGGGATGGAACAAATTTGTGCACAACATTTGAGAGAAATAAGCTTTTTGTGCATATAGAACATTTTGGTGATCTTTTATTTCAGCTCATGAAACATGGGACCAACACTTTACATGTTGCGTTTATATTTTTGTTCAGTGTAAATCTGCCAAACCCCTTATGGAATAAACATTCAACATGATAAGACAGTAAAACCATAACTCAATCATACTGAAGAAATATCTTCTTATGACAAATACAGTAACACAATCTCTGGAGAGTGCTTTTTCATGAGAACCCTAGGTATATGAGAAGTCTAGTAATGAATAAATGAGGGGTTATTGTATCTAAGAGTACCCCATCATTACCCTGTTAACCCGTCCCTCTTTATTGGAGTCTTCTTAAACTGTGTGGGGTCACGACCGGGCACGCACGCGCACACACACACACACACAAGCACGCACACGCACACTTCTATCCTCGTGAGGATCTAAAATTGATTTCAATTCAAAATCCTATTTTCCCTAACCAGTCTAAACCCTAACCCCTAACCCTAATTGTAACCGTAACCCTAAACCTTAGCTTAAAATATAATTTTCGTTGTTTTAACTATCCTTGTGGGGGCATTGGGGGATTTCAGGTCCCCACAAGGATAGAAGAACCAACCCATACATACACACGACCGGTAGGGACTCACTCACAGATGTGGTGCCTGGTACAAAGATGAGTAAGATGAACTTGCCTCCAAAGTAGAGCTAAATAATAACCTAAAGCTGTGTCTGAAATGGCACCCTATTCCCTATATAGCGCACTACTTTTGCAAAAGAAGTGCACTATACAGGGAATAGGGTGCCATTCCGGACACTGTGTGACCTAGTCTGGTGCTAGCTGGCTAAACAGGGGAATTGTCCTGCTCCATGCTCACATTCACTTCATTTCATTCCAGCGAAAGAGCTGCTGTCCAACAAACACATGCTTCATTTGCAGTGATCCGCTCCAGGTCCCGTGGGCACTCACCGGTAATTGACACCCAGCTCCAGGTCCCGTGGGCACCCACCGGTAATTGACACCCAGCTCCAGGTCCCGTGGGCACCCCCCCTCTCTCCCCTCCCTGTGCACCAACCCTGGGCCCTGGTCCAAGGAAGACCAGCGGACAGGAGGAAGCACAGGACAAAACAAAAACAAACAAACAGAGCAGGGCCGTCATAAACCTGCTTCCTGTTCCTGTAAGCCCCTCCACACAAAACATTAAGAATCAATCAGAGCAATAGGGATCACTTACCCTGCAGGGACTTGGACCGCTAGCCCAGCGCAGAGAGTGGAGTTCGCTAGCATCACCTAACAGAGAACACACCTCCACAAAGAAGACACCTTGACAGAGTTCAGACAGAGAGAGTCTGTCTGCTTTCCTGGGAATGAAAGATGCACTGTGTGTTTAAGAAGACAGGGGAACTAGCTCTCTTTCTCTCTGATGGTGTGATTCACTCAAAGGGCTAGCTCAGGGATCATGTTGCCCCCAGGCTCCATCCCCCACTTCCACCCCATCCACCCCCAGCCTTCCTGAATCCTGCCTGAGGGGAGAGTACTTTCAGGGGGCTGTCCAGGTAAGGATTTAGGGGCTCTGATTTAAGGCCCTGGGGGGACCCCACAGCTGGGTTGGGGATTAGACCCAGGGCCGGGGAAGGAAGGTTTGGGGTTGTGGGGGGGGGGATAAATCAGGGGGTCTCGTTCAAAACTCAAAAGAGAGGTAAGGAGTGGATGAGAGGAGAAATGACCAGGGTTAAAACCTACTACTGTCCTACTTCTACATCAAAATGATGATCAGGGGGTTTTCTCTGTATTATTATTATAGTTATTAGGTCCCTTTCGAACCCCTTGGTCTTGAAAAATGTTCATTCAGCTTTTTTTGTGTAAAAAGACAACAAACTCAAACAGTCAAGGTCAGGGTCTCAAACCAAAACTGTGGTTGCGGCCTAGTGCCCCACACACACACTCCCCCAAGTATTTAAACGTGTTGAGTCTACGACAGAGAGTGAGTGATGTTGCACACTGTCCCCGGAGGGCTGGAGAGACACAGCGAGAAGGGAAGGCTGATCCCCAAACCAGCCGCAGGCCCAGAGACAATATGACCAGGACTGCGTTTCAAACAGACCTGGATAACTAGAGTTTTAACTCTGCTACTACTTCTATAGCTGCTTCCGGGCGAACAAATAGTTACTTTGAATACAGATCCCAACCAATGACTACTTTTAAAAACTATTTGAATACAGATCCCAACAATTGACTACTTTTTTAAAGTATTTGAATACAGATCCCAACCAATGACTACTTTTAAAAAGTATTTGAATACAGATCCCAACAAATGACTACTTTTAAAAACTATTTGAATAAAGATCCCAACAAATGACTACTTTTAAAAACTATTTGAATAAAGATCCCAACAAATGACTACTTTTAAAAACTATTTAAATACAGAACCCAACAAATGACTACTTTTAAAAACGATTTGAATACAGATCTCAGAAAGTAACTCGTTTTTTTAAATAAAGAAGTTGTGACACTACTGTACGACTCTTTCAACATGCCACTGAAAAGTTTGAAAGCTGCAGTAAATGTTATGATACCTGAAAATACTGCAGAGTAATTCAAAGCCATTATGCAAACATTGTAAACAACAAGTTGGATGGTTAGCAAAAACAACTTCAAACCTTAAAATTAAATCAGAGTTTATTGGTTGCATACACAGATTTGAAGGTGTTATCGCAGGTGCAGTGAAATACTTGTGTTTCTAGCTCCAATAGTGCAGTAATATCTAGCAATATAAAACAATACACACATAATCCAGAAAAATACAATGTTATATAGGATGAGCCATGACTAGAATACAGTATCTACATAGCCACTGAGTGTACAAAACATTGGGAACACTTTCCTAATATTGAGTTGCACACCCTTTTGCCCTCAGAACAGCCTCAATTCGTCGGGGCATGGAATCTACAAGGTGTCGAAAGCATTCTACAGGGATGCTGGCCCATGTTGACTCCAATGCTTCCCACAGTTGTGTCAAGTTGGCTGGATGTCCTTTGGTTGGTGGACCATTCTTGATACACACAGGAAACTGTTGAGCGTGAAAAACCCAGTAGTGTTGCAGTTCTTGACACACTCAAACCGGTGCACCTGGCACCTACAAACATGCCCTGTTCAAAGGCACTTAAACATTTTGTCTTGCCCATTCATCCTCTGAATGGCACACATACACAATCCATGTCTCAATTGTCTCGAGGCTTAAAAATCCTTCTTTAACCTGTCTCCTCCCCTTAATCTCCACTGATTTAATTGTATTTAACAGGTGACATCAATAAGGAAATCATAGCTTTCACTTGGATTCACCTTGTCATTCTATTGCATTGAAGGAGCAGTTGTTCCTAATGTTTTCTACACTCAGCTGTATGAAGTGGATGAAACAGTATGTAAACATTATTAATGTGACCAGTGTTCGATGACTATGTACATGGGGCAGCAGTCCCTAAGATGCAGGGTAGAGTGCCGGGTGGTAGCCGGCTAGAACAGTGACCTCATTGTTAATCTGAGGGTAAGTGTTAACAGGGTAAATGTGAGGGGAAGTGATCTTTAATGAGATAGTTTACTCAGAATACAAACTAACATCATTTCCCACCTACTTTGGCTGTAGTTGATTCAAGAATGCAGTTTTGGGATATTTTGTTTCCTTTCGACACTTAATAGCCATATTTTGTTACTGTTAGCATTCTCAGTAACACTTAACATTAAACTGTTCTTGTGCCTGTGTAATAAAACCGCAATTACTTTTGAAGCAACATTTTATTAGCATGTTGTTACATAATACTTTGGTAATTGCATTTTAATCGCATAGCAATGAGTTTTTGTAACTACTTTACACAAGATAAATAGTGACTGTTCCTTATTCCACTTATGTAATAACTATTATTATGCAATTATAAAGCAATTTCCAAAATTCTATGTAAAAACAATGTTGCTATTGTAATAATCAAAGTTACTACACATGTATAAGAACTTGATGTCAAGGTTTACTGTATTACCTTATGTTTCACTCATTATGAAAATATATTTGTTAGTCATTTTGATGCTGCAAAAGTGGTCTACTTTAATGTTGAGGGGATTCCATGTCCCTTGTATTTAATTATGGGCTATACGCTATATTAAGATTCATATCTAAGAACCTGAATGTATTTTGTCACTGGCCTACACACACACACACACACACACAATACCCCATAATGTCAAAGAGGAATAATACTTTTGATTTTTTCAAATTAATTAAAAATGAAAAGCTGAAATGTCTTGAGTCAATAAGTATTCAACCCCTTTGTTATGGCAAGCTAAATAAGTTCAGGAGTAAAGTCACATAAGTCACTTAACAAGTCACATAAGTTGCATGGACTCATTCCGTGTGCAATAATAGTGTTTAACATGATTATTTAATGACTACCTCATCTCTGTACCCCACACAAACAACTATCTGTAAGGTCCCTCAGTCGAGCTGTGAATTTCAAACACAGATTCTACCACAAAGACCAGGGACGTTTTCTAATGCCTCACAAAGAAGTGCATCTATTTATAGATGGGTAAAAAAAAAAAGCAGACATTAAATATCATTTTGAGCATGGTGAAATTATTAATTACACTTCGGATGGTGTATCAATACACCCAGTCGCTACAAAGATACAGGCGTCCTTCTTAACTCAGTTGCTGGAGAGGAAGGAAATCTCTCAAGGATTTCACCATGAGGCCAATGGTGACTTTAAAACAGTTACAGAGTTTAATGGCTGTTATAGGAGAAAACTGAGGATGGACCAACAACATTGTAGTTACTCCACAATACTAACCTAAACGACAGAGTGAAAAGAAGGAAGTCTGTACAGAATAAACATATTCCAAAACAGCCTGTTTCCAACAAGGCACTGAAGTAATACTGCAAAAAATGTGGCAAAGCAATTAACTTTGTGTCAAGAATACAAAATGTTATATTTGGGGCAAATCCAACACAACACATTACTGAATACCACTCTCCATATTTTCAAGCATAGTGGTGGCTGCATCATGTTATAGGTATGCTTGTAATTGTTAAGGACTGGGAAGTTTATCAGGATAAAAAATACATGGAATGGAGCTAAGCACAGGCAAAATCCTAGAGGAAAACCTGGTTCAGTCTGCTTTCCAATAGACACTGGGAGATGAATTCACCTTTCAGCAGGACAATAACCTAAAACACAAGGCCAAATCTACACTGGAGTTGCTTACCAAGAAGACAGTGAATGCGAGTCCTGAGTGGCCGAGTTACAGTTTTGACTTAAATCTACTTGAAAATCTATGGCAAGACCTGAAAATGGTTGTCTAGCAATGATCAACAACCAATTTGACAGACCTTGACATTTTGATAGGAATAAATGGACAAATGTTGCCCAATCCAGGTGTAGAAAGCTCTTAGAGACATACACACAAAGACTCACAGCTGTAATCACTGCCAAATGTGCTTCTACAAAGTATTGACTTAGGGATTTGAATACTTATGTAAAGAAGATATTTCTGTATTTCATTTTCAATAAATGTGCACAAAAAAAATCTAACGTTTTCACTTTGTCATTATGGGGTTATTGTGTGTAAATTGGTGAGAAGAAAAATCAATTTAATGCATTTTTCAATTCACACTGTAGCACAACAAAATGTGGAATACGTCAAGGGGTATGAATACTTTCTGAAAACACCTTCAAATATTGATAAGGGCTTTCCAAGAAAAACTTCAAAAAAATGACTAATTCGAGGCAGAAAGGAGTTGGAGCACTCTGAGGAAGACGTCAGCTTGACGTCGAAATGTCAGACACCTGTTGTCATCCTGTACAATGGATTAAAGCGAGCTAAAATAAATAAATCTCTGACTTTTTTGTTGAGTGCTCGAACTCCTTTCTGCCTCCAATTAGTCCTCTTGGAAGTTGTTTTTTGGTAAGCCCTTCTCATGATTGTTGTCATTGTTGTTGTGAACTCCTGCTTTCCTTTGGTTGCTGAAGCTCCAAGGCCCACCTGAACTCTTACCTTGAAATATCGTTTGGATTTCTGAGAGGTATTCAAAATACTTTTTCTGAGACCTGTATTTGAATATCAAACAAAATGGTTGCCTTTTAGTGTAAACTCTATATAAACTTCATTAGACTACCTTGAGTATTTCAAAAGTTGGTATTTTCAAATAAACTACAAAATACAACTAATTTCTGCCCAGGTCTGGTCTGAAATGGCGCCCCCATATGGGCCTGTAGGGCTCTGGTCCAAAGTAGTGCACTACAGTCGTGGTCAAAAGTTTTGAGAATGACACAAGTATTGGTCTTCACAAAGTTCGCTGCTTCAGTGTTATGATATATTTTTGTCAGATGTTACTATGGTATACTGAAGTATAATTACAAGCATTCCATAAGTGTGAAAGGCTTTTATTGACAATTACATCAAGTTTATGCAAAGAGTCAATATTTGCAGTGTTGACCCTTCTTTTTCAAGACCTCTGCAATCCACCCTGGCATGCTGTCAATTAACTTCTGGGCCACATCCTGACTTATGGCAGCCCATTCTTGCATAATCAATGCTTGGAGTTTGTCAGAATTTGTGGGTTTTTGTTTGTCCACCCGCCTCTTGAGGATCGACCACAAGTTCTCAATGGGATTAAGGTCTGGGGAGTTTCCTGTCCATGGACCCATAATTTTGATGTTTTGTTCCCCGAGCCACTTTGTTATCACTTTTGCCTTATGGCAAGGTGCTCCATCATGCTGGAAAAGGCATTGGTCGTCACCAAACTGTTCTTGGATGGTTGGGAGAAGTTGCTCTTGGAGGATGTGTTGGTACCATTCTTTATTCATGGCTGTGTTCTTAAGGCAAAATTGTGAGTGAGCCCACTCCCTTGGCTGAGAAGCAACCCCACACATGAATGGTCTCAGGATGCTTTACTGTTGGCATGACACAGGACTGATGGTAGCGCTCACCTTGTCTTCTCTGGACAAGGTGTTTTCCGGATGCCCCAAATAATCGGAAAGGGGATTCATCAGAGAAAATGACTTTACCCCAGTCCTCAGCAGTCCAATCCCTGTACCTTTTGCAGAATATCAGTCTGTCCCTGGTGTTTTTCCTGGAGAGAAGTGGCTTCCTCGCTGCCCTTCTTGACACCAGGCCATCCTCCAAAAGTATTCGCCTCACTGTGCGTGCAGATGCACTCACACCTGCCTGCTGCCATTCCTGAGCAAGCTCTGCACTGGTGGTGCCCCGATCCCACAGCTGAATCAACTTTAGGAGACGGTCCTGGTGCTTGCTGGACTTTCTTGGGCGCCCTGACGCCTTCTTCACACAATTGAACCTCTCTCCTTGAAGTTCTTGATGATCCGGTAAATGGTTGATTTAGGTGCAATCTTCCTAGCAGCAATATCCTTGCCTGTGAAGCCCTTTTTGTGCAAAGCAATGAAGACAGCACGTGTTTCCTTGCAGGTAACCATGGTTAACAGAAGAAGAACAATGATTTCAAGCACCACCCACCTTTTAAAGCTTCCAGTCTGTTATTCTAACTCAATCAGCATGACAGAGTGATCTCCAGCCTTGTCCTCGTCAACACTCTCACCTGTGTTAACGAGAGAATCACTAACATATGATGGCAGCTGGTCCTTTTGTGGCAGGGCTGAAATGCAGTGGAAATGCTTTTTGGGGATTTTTTGGAGTATACAGTGGGGGAAAAAAGTATTTAGTCAGCCACCAATTGTGCAAGTTCTCCCACTTAAAAAGATGAGAGGCCTGTAATTTTCATCATAGGTACACATCAACTATGACAGACAAAATGAGGGAAAAAAAATCCAGAAAATCACATTGTAGGATTTTTAATGAATTTATTTGCAAATTATGGTGGAAAATAAGTATTTGGTCAATAACAAAAAAGTTTCTCAATACTTTGTTATATACCCTTTGTTGGCAGTGACACAGGTCAAACGTTTTCTGTAAGTCTTCACAAGGTTTTCACATACTGTTGCTGGTATTTTGGCCCATTCCTCCATGCAGATCTCCTCTAGAGCAGTGATGTTTTGGGGCTGTCGCTGGGCAACACGGACTTTCAACTCCCTCCAAAGATTTTCTATGGTGTTGAGATCTGGAGACTGGCTAGGCCACTCCAGGACCTTGAAATGCTTCTTACGAAGCCACTCCTTCGTTGCCCGGGCGGTGTGTTTGGGATCATTGTCATGCTGAAAGACCCAGCCACGTTTCATCTTCAATGCCCTTGCTGATGGAAGGAGGTTTTCACTCAAAATCTCACGATACATGGCCCCATTCATTCTTTCCTTTACACGGATCAGTCTTCCTGGTCCCTTTGCAGAAAAACTGCCCCAAAGCATGATGTTTCCACCCCCATGCTTCACAGTAGGTATGGTGTTCTTTGGATGCAACTCAGCATTCTTTGTCCTCCAAACACGACGAGTTGAGTTTTTACCAAAAAGTTCTATTTTGGTTTCATCTGACCATATGACATTCTCCCAATCCTCTTCTGGATCATCCAAATGCACTCTAGCAAACTTCAGACGGGCCTGGACATGTACTGGCTTAAGCAGGGGGACACGTCTTGCACTGTAGGATTTGAGTCCCTGGCGGCGTAGTGTGTTACTGATGGTAGGCTTTGTTACTTTGGTCCCAGCTCTCTGCAGGTCATTCACTAGGTTCCCCCGTGTGGTTCTGGGAATTTTGCTCACCGTTCTTGTGATCATTTTGACCCCACGGGGTGAGATCTTGCGTGGAGCCCCAGATCGAGGGAGATTATCAGTGGTCTTGTATGTCTTCCATTTCCTAATAATTGCTCCCACAGTTGATTTCTTCAAACCAAGCTGCTTACCTATTGCAGATTCAGTCTTCCCAGCCTGGTGCAGGTCTCCAATTTTGTTTCTGGTGTCCTTTGACAGCTCTTTGGTCTTGGCCATAGTGGAGTTTGGAGTGTGACTGTTTGAGGTTGTGGACAGGTGTCTTTTATACTGATAACAAGTTCAAACAGGTGCCATTAATACAGGTAACGAGTGGAGGACAGAGGAGCCTCTTAAAGAATAAGTTACAGGTCTGTGAGAGCCAGAAATCTTGCTTGTTTGTAGGTGACCAAATACTTATTTTCCACCATAATTTGCAAATAAATTCATTAAAAATCCTACAATGTGATTTTCTGGATTTTTTTCCCTCAATTTGTCGGTCATAGTTGACGTGTACCTATGATGAAAATTACAGGCCTCTCATCTTTTTAAGTGGGAGAACATGCACAATTGGTGGCTGACTCAATTCTTTTTTTCCCCACTGTATGCAAATTGCCATCATAAAAACTGAGGCAGCAGACTTTGTGAAAATTAGTATTTGTGTCATTCTCAAAACTTTTGACCACGATAGGGAATAGGGGGCCATTTGGGATGTAATCTGGGGCTCCGTCCCGATTCTCCACCTGCATCACAACATGTGCACTTGTGCACTTCTCCTTGTGGATTTGACACCCCTTCCAGCCAATTATTACACTAATCCAATGCTTTGACATCTAAGAGAGGAGTGAAGGGTGAAGGGTGGAGAATTAGGATGCAGCCTGGGACAACATGAATGGGACCCAACCAGGCTGCAGGCTGCTGCTACACACAGAGCCATATAAGAGCTGCCTGGTGAAAACTGGTCATCTGCCGGATTCATGAGGGCTATAGCTACCCACATCCTGTTTTGAGAGAGATGCCGATGTCAATTTACGGAAGAATCACGGCCGTCATAGAGGGAGCGTGCCCAGTAGTGGGTACCGAGGTATTTTTATCGTTGTCGTTTGGCTAATACTCCAGCTAACTCCTAATACTCCCCTAAAGCCACAACCCAGACTGTAACAGCCCTCCCTGTTCCTGCCTTTAAGATATGAGGAAAGAGCTAGAAGAGGTGAACTGTACTCTACCCGTTTTAATCCGCCACAATAGTTCACATGTGTTATCAATCTGTGACAATCAGGTTATTACTCAAAGTTACATCATTTCACTGAGATAAAAACAATCAAGGTTTCAAAACAACCCCATAGATAGGATCTAGTGAAAGCTCCATATTTTGAGTAAGGGGGGGAGACAATTTGACATAGTAAAAATTGAAGTAAAAGTGTGGTTCCATCTTTTTTTTAATTAACAAAATACACTTTGGAAACAGTACGTACAGTGCATTCAGAAAGTATTCAGACCCATTTACTTTTTCCACATTTTGTTACGTTACAGCCTTATTCTAAAATTGATTAAATTGATTTTTTCCCCTCAATCTACACATAATACCACATAATGACAAATCAAAAACAGGTTTTTAGAAATTCTTCGAATGTATTAAAAATAGAAAACGGAAATATCACATTTACATAAGTATTCAGACCCTTTACTCAGTACATTGTTGAATCACCTTTGGCAGTGATTACAGCCTTGAGTCTTCTTGGGTATGACGCTACAAGCTTGGCACACCTGTACTTGGGGAGTTTCTCCCATTCTTCTCTGCAGATCCTCTCAAGCTCTGTCAGGTTGTATGGGGAGTGTTGCTGCACAGCTATTTCAGGTCTCTCCAGAGATGTTAGATCGGGTTCAAGTCTGGGCTCTGGCTGGGCCACTCAAGGACATTCAGAGACTTGTCCCGAAGCCACTCCTGCGTTGTCTTGGCTGTGTGCTTAGGGTCGTTGTCCTGTTGGAAGGTGAACCTTCGCCCCCAGTCTGAGGTCCTGAGCGCTCTGGAGCAGGTTTTCATCAAGGATCTCTCTGTACTTTGCTCCGTTCATCTTTCCCTCGATCCTGACTAGTCTCCCAGTTCCTGCCACTGAAAAACATCCCCACAGCATGATGCTGCCACCACCATGCTTCACTGTGGGGATGGTGTTCTCGGGGTGATGAGAGGTGTTGGGTTTGCGCCAGACATAGCGTTTTCCTTGATGGCCAAAAAGCTCAATTTTAGTCTTATCTGACCAGAGTACCTTCTTCCATATGTTTGGGGAGTCTCCCACATGTCTTTTGGCGAACACCAAACGTGCTTGCTTATTTTTTTCTTTAAGCAATGGCTTTTTTCTGGCCACTCTTCCGTAAATCCCAGCTCTGTGGAGTGTACGGCTTAAAGTGGTCCTATGGATAGATACTCCAATCTCCGCTGTGGAGCTTTGCAGCTCCTTCAGGGTTATCTTTGGTCTCTTTGTTGCCTCTCTGATTAATGCCCTCCTTGCCTGGTCCGTGAGTTTTGGTGGGCGGCCCTCTCTTGGCAGGTTTGTTGTGGTGCCATATTCTTTCCATTTTTAAATAATTGATTTAATGGTGCTCCGTGGGATGTTCAAAGTTTCAGATATTTTTTTATAATCCAACTCTGATCTGTACTTCTCCACAACTTTGTCCCTGACCTGTTTGAAGAGCTCCATGGTCTTTACAGTGCCACTTGCTTGGTGATGCCCCTTGCTTAGTGGTGTTGCAGACTCTGGGGCCTTTCAGAACAGGTGTATATATACTGAGATCATGTGACACTTAGATTGCACACAGGTGGACTTTTTAAAACGAATTATATGTGACTTCTGAAGGTAATTGGTTGCACCAGATCTTATTTAGGGGCTTCATCGCAAAGGGGGTTAAATACATATGCACGCACCACTTTTCCGTTATTTATTTTTAAATAATTTTTTGAAACAAGTAATTTTTTTTCATTTCACTTCACCAATTTAGACTATTTTGTGTATGTCCATTACATGAAATTCAAATAAAAAATCTTTCAATTACAGGTTGTAATGCAACAAAATAGGAAAAACGCCAAGGGGGCTGAATACTTTTGCACAGGTGTGTGCCTTTACAAATCATGTCCAATCAATTGAATTTACCACAGGTGGACTCCAATCAAGTTGTAGAACCATCTCAAGGATGATCAATGGAAACAGGGTGCACCTGAGCTCAATTTCGAATACTTATGTAAATAAGGTATTTCAGTTTTTTATCTGTAAACATAAAAAAAAAAAATATTGCTTCGTCATTATGGGTTATTGTGTGTAGATTGATGTGGGAAATAAAGTATTTAATTCATTTTAGAATAAGGCCGTAACGTAACAAAATGTGGAAAAAGTCAAGGGGTCTGAATACTTTCCGAATGCACTGTACATATGGGACAGATATAGGCCTGCAGTGCAATAGCAGATTTGCTACCGTATAGGAAACACATAAAAACGATCTGAAACCCTGTTGAGTTACACACATACACACACACGAAAACAGCCTGACGAATGCCAGTGTAGGTGTGAATGTCTCCCTAGCTGCCTCCCTCCCTCTCCCTCTCATTCTGTCCACCACACCTCGGCTGTGCTCCCCCCCTCTCCCCTGGAAGAAGTTCTCTGTGTCCAGATAATAAAAGACTGCTGCTGGGTGCCGCCAGCCCTTGTTATTCGCACGCGGAGGGCAGGACACTGCTGCGTCAGCTTGGGCCTGGCCTGCCCTTCAAAGCCAACCCTCCTCCATATCAAATGTGGTGCTTAAAGTAACCAGAGAATGGCCATTTACTTTTCTTTAAATTAGCTCAGGCAACAAAATTTCACTGTGGTTTACTTCCACCACCGTCTGTATGGCTGGAACACCATGATGTCATTGGGCTGTAGTAAGGACATGTGCAGCCAGCAGATGTAAAAAAAAGAAAAAGAAAAAGAAAGGTTCCCCCGATTTAGGGGTAATTTGTAACAGATCTAAATTAAGCCAACTGCCAAGAGTTCACAGTGCTGTTTTCCCTCCAATTAAAAGACTGTAAACTCCAAAAAGTTTGAATTTTGCAGGTGCCGCAAATTGGGGTCAATGAGTATCAAATCTGGCCGCTCTCTCTCTCGATGAAAGATGCCCCGTTTCAACTGCCTGTGGGGGCTTTGGTTCTCCTCGTATGCTATTTAGTAACCCCTCCCGCCCTAAGGAGAGAGAAAGAAAATAGCACAGGAATGTTTTTGGCGCTACATCTGCCAAAGTCTTCAAAGTGGAAGAAGGGCTCCATTGTCAGCGAGGGAAAGGACAGACAGACAAAACAATATTGAAGATCTGTGAAAGAGAACGCCTTGGCCTGGCCTACAGTACGCTGGCCTGACCCTCAGAGCTCTGTGTACCTCTCACTGTCTGTCTGTCTGTCTGTCGACTATTGTGTCCCCAAGCCTCTGGGGAAGACAACATCAACCTGTGTGTGTGTGTGTCCCATCCCTCTATGAGAGTTGTGTATGAGGGTCCAGGGACACATGATAGATGACGTCCATTTTAGGGAAGAATCTGTGATCAAATGTGTCCGTCTAAGTTAACAAAACTCAGTCGCTGGTACAGCAGCTAAATACTTATTTTATTGAGGCGAGTGGGTGCTATTATTAAAGGACTCAACAGGACCCTGTATGGTTCATACATATTGTACCAATAGGGCCTAGCTGAGTGTGGCGTATGTCATCGCAGACCTCTGATTTTAAAAAAAACCAAAGGGGAAGAAATGTGAGGCTCACCAAAAAACGACTCAAAACCAAAAGTGGCTCATAGTTCCAATCCTAGAGATTCCAAAAGGAAAACCTCATCTCTTAGCGGTGGACTTGATTAAGTAAAAAACAACAGGGCCACGAACATCAAATGTGAGGAAAATATGAATGTGCCCTCGTAATGTCAATAATTTGTTTGGCTGCTACCGTTTGGAGTGACTCAATGTTTGAAAAGCAAAAGGCTCTTAAAGATCTGGATTTGAACCCCCTTTTTGCTTTCTCTCTCTCTCTCCTTTCTGCATTTTTAGCTCATATTTCTCTTCCTGTCACGTACGTGCGTCCCTCATCGTCGCTGGCTACCTCAGTGAGAGAACGAAGCCACTAAAAACACCCCAATAACTACAAATCACCACATTGTACATCAACATCATTACACAGACGCCACAAATCTTGCCTGTTCAATGTAAACCACTTCGCAGTGAAGACTTGAATTCCAAAACTAGCTCATTATGACACTGTAATATTACACCCCAACCAGTGTTCATTAGTTAGTCTGAATGGTAGCCAGCAGTGGAATACCCACACAGGGGCAGCCTCGTCCAACGCTGCTGACAATCACAGAAAACCAAGAGAGCCCATTGGGGAAACCAGCCCCCAGAGCCACTATGTTCCCAAATTAACTTTGTGGAAGCGAGGTCTCTAGGAGCTTCAAAAACACAGGCAGGAGAGAATGGGGCTCTAATGTTTTCCACTTATCCTGGAATGTGACCTTCCCCAAGCCCAGTTTCTCTACACCGACCGCATATTTGCTGTTTGTTTTGACCATGCTCCCTGAGGGTGAAAAATACAGAACGGGAGGAAGAGAAGAAGGCAAGAAAAAGCGATGGAAACACTCGTCTGCCAGGACTGCAGCAATTTCTTTTCAAACTATTCAGAGTGATGCAATGGGAGTGTTATTGGGTTTCACTGACAGGACAACCGCAGCTACACACACTCTCAGTTCAGTGTTGTGGGCGAGACACACAGTAACAGACATCCAAGGCCTCTCTAAACAGCCTGTGCTTTTCAAACTGCTTCAGTGCCACGGTCTGAAGTCTTCCACAGAATCGGAGTAGAACCGTAATGGCAGAACTACACAGAGACACACAGGGGCATTTATCTTACATAGGAACCCACATACAACACAACACACATACACACACACACACATAATAATGGTCCATGACAACACATTTACAATGGAGGCCCTTGGTGGGGCGCCCATGCAGGCAGGGCTGGGTTCAAAGCTCTGTGGCAGTTGGGCCCCTGGGCAGGGCTCAGAGTATGTGTGAGTGTAACGGTGGGGACCATGGGAAGGGCTCAAGAGTATGTGTGAGTGTAACGGTGGGGCCCCTGGGCAGGGCTCAGAGTATGTGTGAGTGTAACGGTGGGGCCCCTGGGCAGGGCTCAGAGTATGTGTGAGTGTAACGGTGGGGACCATGGGCAGGGCTCAAAGAATGTGTGACGGTGGGGCCCCCGGGCAGAGTTCAAGGTGGTGTGGCGGTGGCCAGTCAGAGGAACAAAGGAGAAAGTCATTAAAAGGCTTAAGACTTTATGACGTGATCTCCGAGTTTCAGACAGAGAGGTTTTCCTTTGGAATTTGTCTCGTGCCATTTTCAGTTTTGATCGAGAACATGTCGAGGAGGTCGGTCCCGCCGAGCCCAGTCTCAGTCCGAGTCTAGAGGACCTGCCTGGTCTGACGTCCTTACAGGGTTTCACTTCTCTCCGGGGTACTGGCAACCCGTCAGCTAATGTTTTATTTTAACCCCTTTTTCTCCCCAATTTCATGATATCCAATTGGTGGTTACAGTCTTGTCCCATCGCTGCAACTCCCCTACGGACTTGGGAGGCGAAGGTTGTGCCTTAGACCGCTGCTCCACTCGGGAGGCCCTACCCATCAGCTAATTTATTAGAACATCAGAAATACTCATCCGCTCTGACTGAGCCTGTGTGGCTTACTGCCAATCTAATGGTTTTTGTGAAACCATCAGGTTTTCTTACATCATGTATGGGACCAAACCCTTTGCAATGCTTTTTTTAAAAATGTATGCGCGTCCATTTCCTCTGTCCCGGTACGGCTTGGGAGAGCTGGGAAAAACGGGACTTCAAAATGGGGGGCAGCTGCAATCAATAGAATGGTTTCCCTGGCTACTGCCGGTGTTAATTGATCAAATGTGGTAATGCTAACTAAGCCCAACATTTTCCTGCTTTGCTTTTTTTGAAAGCGGAAATTCAAGAGCGGAAACAGATTAAATGGTGAGGGAGAGACAGTGAAATATACCTTATGAGGCATTGGAGTTGTTCACCAATCTCATGCATGTATGCAGTATCAAAGCAATTCCATACTTACTAGGACTGCTCCTTAAATATATTGTAACGACCCTGTATTGTGTTCTGTGTTCATGGATGTGTTATCGTTCTCATGGGTACTAGCAGGGGTTAAATATGCCAGGACAGATGGAAAGGTTGGGGGGTATGATGGGTAATCCCGCGGGATTTTGGGAATGATTAAATAGGGGTTACGGTCTCATATCTCTCTCTTCGGTTCGGGACCCTTGATTTTGACATGTTCTATTTGTGTATGTTCGAGGTTTAGCGGCGTGGGTTGTGGCCTGAACAATAGCCCATTTAGGAATAAACCTGTGTTCTGCCTGTACACCTGGTGCCCGTCTCTCTTTTTACTTTATGACCCAGCTGGGTCATTACATTGGTGTCAGAAGTGCTTTCGAACGACGGGATAGATCGAGATTAGGCGAGTTAGCTGTTTCAGTATAGGCCGTGGTTAGCTTTAGCGTGACTCGCATCTACGGTCAGGATGATCGGGCGAGGCGGAAAGTTAAGGAAGAGTCGGACAAAGTGGCCGTTGGGGGCTCGGGTGTACCCGGTCGGGAGGGTCAGGCGAGGACGGCTGTAGAAGAGCTGGAGAGCCACATGGCGGGAGTTAAATTGTCAGTCAGCAAGATGGCAGAACGGGCGGGTTTTCCTTCAAACCGCTCGACCAGAACAGACGTCACGGCGACGGAGATATCGACGTCACCGCGTCGCGGAAATGGCTGGACCTCCTTATGTAAACAGAGATGGCAGCGCCCTATTGCCATTAGCCACGGTAGCGGCTAAACTTCCAAAGTTCAATGGACAAGGTAAATGGGAAGTTTTTTTCACTCAATTCGAGTTGTTGGCTAGAGCCGGGAGGTGGTCTGACGAGACGAAAGGGTTACAGCTTGCCCTGAGCCTGTCAGAGGAGGCGTCGGAATGCCTGCTAACGCTAGCCCCCGGACGAGAGGGGCGACTACGGTGCGCTAGTGGAGGCATTGGGGGCCGTTTCGGCAGCGATGCACAGCCCAACATGCTGCGGATTGAACTGAATAACAAAAAGAGACTTCAGGGGGAATCATTAAAGGCGTTGGCAAGTGATATTCTGAGCCTGACCAGGCGGGCTTATGCAAATATGTCGATTGGGGTGCAAGACGAGCTGGCACGGGACAGTTTCATTAGAGCGCTCTCCTCCACCGAACTGGGTAAGCATGTGCAGATGTCGGACCCAGCATCTCTGCGGGCTGCAGTGGAGATAGCCAGGAAGAGGGAGCTGATCTGGGGTGAGGGAGTGAGAGTGGAGGTTGCCAGTCAACCAGAGGTGAGAGCAGCGGCGGCCGGGGTGCTGGGGGTCACCAAACCAGAGTGGGTCGACGAGTTGGGAGGGTTAGTCAAGACCGCTTCGCTTGTCATTGAGAAGGGCTCCAGACAACATCGCAGTGTCAGCTCAACTTCCATTGTCTGCTGGGGTTGTGGCCAGACTGGCCACATTCAGCGGGAGTGTGGCAGATTCTCCAGTCAACAGGGAAACGACAGCGGGTTCTCGCGCAGGGGGCAGCGCGGGCCCATTCCTCCGCCCCGAACCCGCAGTAAGCAGAAGATGTACCCAGCAGTGCAGGCAAGAGGGTGGGGACCTGCTTCCCCAGGGTGTAGCGGCCACCGTGTTTCCTAGTCCGGTAGTTGTGGTGGGACGTACCACCATTGGGGACTTCTGCAATGTCATCGTCAAGGTAGAGGGGGTGGAATGTTTGGCCCTGGTCGACACGGGCTCTACAGTAACCCTGGTGAGACCAGACATACTACCTGTTGGGGTGCGGGTGGAGCCGACCTTTGTCCAGCTACGGACTGTCACGGGGAGCTAGCCCCCATGTTAGGGAAGTGTCGGGTGTCTGTGACTGTGGGGGGGAGAACTGTGGGGTGTCCGGTGTGGGTAGCAGCGGTACAGGACCCCTGTATACTAGGAATGGACTTTTGAAAAACTGTGGGGCTCAGTTGGACTTAGCTTCGGGCACTTTGAGGCTGTCGGGGGGCCCACAGTGGGAATGTCGCCCACGGGAGGGCCAGCAGGGGGCAGGGCTGTCCCTCCGTCTTCCTCCAAGCTTGCCGAAGCTCCACTGGTCGTCCCGGCTGCTCCCTTGGTCGTTGTTCCATCCCAGCAGCTGTCTCCGGCGGCAACGACCTTCACTCCCCATAATGGTGCAAGCACAGGCATCCCAGTAGCCCAAAACACACTGGCTCCTTCACCCCATCAGCCCGACGGGGGAAGGAGGAAGTTATCGACGCCGTTGAGGCTGTGTGGCTGAAAAACTGTCAAGGTCTGGACGAGGGACAACAGAGACAATTAAAGCAGCTGCTGTTTGACTTTAAAGATAGCTTCGCTTGGGGGAAGATGAGGTAGGGCAAACGCACCTGGTTCAGCACGACATCGACACTGGGGACAACCAACCCATTAAAATTCGGCCCCGTCGCATTCCCCTTGCCAAGAGGGAAGCAGCAGCCACAGCTATTGCTGACATGTTGCGGGCTGATTTCATTGAGCCATCAGACAGCCCGTGGTCCGCGCCCGGTCGTCATGGTGCCTAAGAAAGGGGGTAAACTTAGGTTTTGTGCGGACTACAGGGGCCTAAATTCTGTCACCATTAAAGACTCTTACCCCATACCGAGGATCGATGAGTCGCTAGACCACGTCAGAGGGTCCTCGTGGTTCTCTTCCCTTGATCTGCGCAGTGGCTACTGGCAGGTGCCCCTCTCGCCTGGGGCACGTGAAAAACGGCCTTCTCCACGGATAGGGGCCATTGGCAGTTCAAGGTGCTGTGCTTCGGGCTTTGTAATGCTCCTGCCACCTTTGAGAGGCTCATGGACAGAGTGCTGGCGGGGGTTCCGAGAGACGAGTGTGTCGTGTACCTAGACGACATATTGGTACACGGCACGTCGTTTGAGGGGGCACTGGGGGCACTTAGGCGAGTGCTGGAGAGGATCTCGGGGCGGGGCTAAAATTACACCCGGAAAAGTGCCATTTCATGCAAAGGGAGTTGGCGTTCCTGGGTCATCAGCTGGGTGGTGAGGGTATCAGCACGTTGCCAGACAAAGTGGAGGCTGTGAGGGGGTGGCCAATTCCAAAGGAAAAAAAAGAGGTTAAGAGCTTCCTGGGTCTGGCATCCTACTATCGTAGGTTTGTGAAAGGGTTTGCGGGGATAGCAGCTCCTTTGAACCACCTTCTCAAGAAGGACACTGTCTTTCAGTGGACCGAAGAGCACCAGCGGGCGTTTGAGGCCCTCAAACGTGCCCTGGTGGAGGCCCCTGTCCTGTCCTCACCAGACCCAAACCGTCCGTTTATTCTGGACACCGATGCAAGCAATGAGGGCTTGGGGGCCGTGCTGGCTCAGCGTGGTTCTGACGGGGAGCACGTAGTAGCTTATTACAGCAGAACTTTTGATAAGGCTGAAAAACGCTACTGCGTGACAAGGAGGGAGCTTTTGGCTGTCGTGGCAGCAGTACGCCATTTCAAGTACTACCTGGGGGCCTGCCGTTTGTGGTGCGGACGGATCACTCCGCCCCTGCAGTGGCTTCTCTCCTTCAAGGAGCCAGAGGGTCAGATCGCCCACTGGTTGGAGGAGCTGCAACCCTACGACTTCCAGGTGGAGCACAGGGCCGGCCTTCGCCACAGCAATGCAGACGCCTTGTCCCGCCGCCCGTGTGCTGAGGACGGCTGTGGGTACTGCGCCAAACGGGTGGAGCGAGAGAGGGAACTGTGCATGGAGGAGGGAGTCACCGCCACGGTGAGTCAGCTGAGGGTGACAGAGTGCCGGGAGCTTGAGGCTGTGGACGTCGGGGAGTGGAGGCGTCGCCAGGAGGAGGACGCAGAGCTGCGTCCTGTGCTGGGGTGGGTGGAAGAGAGAAGACGACCGCCATGGGGGGAAGTAGCCCCTCTATCACCAGTCACCAAAGGACTCTGGGCTAAATTCTCAGTCCTTAGAGTGGCTGAGGGAGTGCTCCAGAGGGGGTGGAAAAAGCCAGCTACTGGAGAAATGACGTGGCAGGTAGTGGTTCCCAAAAGGCTGCAAGGGAGCGTGTTACAGCAGCTTCACGGGGGAGTAGGCGCAGGGCATTTTGGGGTCTCCAAAACGTTAAAGCGCGTACGTAAAGGCTTCTATTGGGCCAGGCACAGGAGGGATGTGGAGGACTTTTGCAGGCAGTGCGATGAGTGTGCTGCTAAGAAAGGACCTCCAGGTCAGTCACACGCCCTCCTACAACAATTCCCAGTAGGGGAGCCCATGGAGAGACTGGGGGTAGACATAGTTGGACCGTTTCCAATCACAGACAGCGGTAACAGGTGGATTCTAACTGCTATGGACTACTTCACCAAGTGGCCAGAGGCTTACGCTCTCCCAGACCAGGAGGCAGAAACAGTAGCTGATGCATTGGTAGGGGGGAATAATCAGTCGGTTCGGGGTGCCACAGTCTATACACAGCGACCAGGGGAGAAACTTTGAGTCACGGGTGTTCTCAGAGTTGTGTAGACGGTTAGGCGCGGAGAAGACGCGCACTACTCCGCTTCATCCCCAGAGTGATGGGCTGGTGGAAAGATTTAACAGAACATTAGCACAACAGCTGGCTATCGTTACCTCAAAACACCAGAGAGATTGGGACACCCACTTACCGTTTATTCTCATGGCATGTAGGTCGGCTGTTCAGGAATCGACTGCGTGCTCCCCAGCGCTACTAATGTTAGGTCGTGAGTTGCGCACCCCAGCCGAACTGACGTTTGGCCACCCTCCTGATAACGACGACGGGGTTTTGCCTGGCCCGAACTATGTTCGTCGACTGCAGAACCGGTTAGAAGCGGCTCACACCTTCGCAAGAGAGCAACTCGAGAACGCAGGAATGCGCCAAAAGCGCCACTATGACTCACGCGCTAGGGGGAGGCACTTTGGAGCGGGAGAACGAGTGTGGCTTCACAACCCCACGCGCAAGAAGGGGCGGTGCCCAAAGTTGGACAGTGCCTGGGTGGGGCCGTGCCTGGTGATAGAGAGAGTGGGGGAGGTGACGTACCGGGTGGAGGTTCCCCCACGGGGCAGGAAGGTGGTGGTCCACCGGGACCGATTGGCGCCCTACAGAGGGAGGAAAACGGTAGGGAATGGAAGTGAGGACTCTGATGTGAGCACACGGGGACCGTCTAGCGAGGAGACTCTAATGCAAGCTGAGCCTGGGACGGGGGCTGCCTCTTCGGGGGGTGCTGGAAATGACATTGGGGCAGATGAGTGTTCTGGGGGTCCACCAGTGGGAGTCAAGGGGAGGCACAAGAGACTGATGCGACCTCCGGGTCGTTTTAAGGATTTTGTTTTGTAACCCTAGGGGCTAGGGTTTAGAAAGGAGGGGGCTATGTAACGACCCTGTATTGTGTTCTGTGTTCATGGATGTGTTATCGTTCTCATGGGTACTAGCAGGGGTTAAATATGCCAGGACAGATGGAAAGGTTGGGGGGTATGATGGGTAATCCCGCGGGATTTTGGGAATGATTAAATAGGGGTTACGGTCTCATATCTCTCTCTTCGGTTCGGGACCCTTGATTTTGACATGTTCTATTTGTGTATGTTCGAGGTTTAGCGGCGTGGGTTGTGGCCTGAACAATAGCCCATTTAGGAATAAACCTGTGTTCTGCCTGTACACCTGGTGCCCGTCTCTCTTTTACTTTATGACCCAGCTGGGTCATTACAATATCTTCTAATTTTTGGTTCCCCGTCAGCTTCAGGGGGAAGCGAATGTCACTGCCCTCTGAATGGGCTTTTGTGGCAGCAGCTTAGGTTTTCCATCACTTTAGCATGCCTTCCTTGACAAAGGGAATGGAGAAACTTCCTCCAATGTAACACTAGAAAAACAACCTTTTTTTGGTCCTGTCAAACTGTTTTGTGGTTTAAAGTAGTTGGCTTTTATTTATTTCCATTTTGACCCTATTGAGAGTTGATTTCAAGACCACCTGAGTAATTCTATATGTATAAATGGTGTTCAGTGAAGAAACAATATGCCATCTGTCAGAGCAACAGTAGACAAGTGGTTTGAAGTTAACCAAATGCATTGTATTCCCAAACCCATTAAAAGCCTACTCCCCATCGTGAACATGCCAAGTGTGTTAAAAGTCATACGGATCAATCAACTCTTTGAATATTAGCATATATTGGCCAATGACTAGTATGAGTGTCATTTGATTTCAATACAAATCCTGGCACAATATTGTCCAAATCAATCCACGAGAGCAAACCTAACCCACAAACTGGGAAGAGAGGATATTCCAAAAACCAACTGATTAGGTGTAAGAGTAAATGTAGGGTTAATTGCTAGAAATGCTAGATGATTTATAAATGACCTGGCATCTGATTCATGGCCATACATTGTGATAAATAACATAAAACACTTCAACAGTTGAGACGACTCCAACAGCTGAGGTACAAATATCTCGGACCTAGGCTATAACATACAGACTTTTCTAGAAAATGCGTATCACTCAGCCGCACTGTATACTTCGTTCCCTCAAGGTCACTGTTGTCATCGTTCGTATTGTAATCTACAACATCGGATATAGCATTGCTTTGAAGACAATGTCAAAATTACCTCAAATCGAATTTCATTTACAACGCTTTCAGAGTCAGACCATAGCTAGAAACATTGTCTTTCTGAGCCAGAAACCTTTTGTGACCATGTACAGTGAAGCCATGTCTGTCTACCCAGCTCAGACAGCAGTGCAGTACACTGTATCCCACTGGACTGAGACGGACACACCCAAATGGCACCCTATTCCCTATATAGTGCACTACTTTTGACCAGAGCCCTATGGGCCATTTGTCAAAAGTAGTGCACTACATAGGGAATAGGGTGCCATTTGGGACAAAGACACTGATAGAGCGCTGTGAGAGAGAGAGGGAGGGAGCCACAGGTGTACAGCGTAGCACAGCACGGCCCTGCCTTGACTTGACAGAGAATGATACATAATCCACCACTTTGTGATGGCTCTCGTCTGGGGCTGAGCTGAGGAGGAAAGGAAAGGAAAACCCACATCCCTGGTTGCATATATTTCAGAGGTTTTGAGTTCACCTTCCCTGACCTGCCGGCCGCCGACGCAAAAGAGAAGGAAGAGCGAGACCCAAACAAAACACACTTCAGACGCCTCAGGGAACACCAGTTTTAATTTAAAAGAAATACTTGTAGCAGACAGACAAAGTTGTCGTGAAAAGCAGTCAGAGAAGGTTTTACAATTCAAGCGAGTTTAAAAAGGGCTCAAACATCACTACCCTAGTGTATAATGTCATTGACCGTAGTCCTGCAGAATCTCAACTGGACATCCATTGCGTACACTCAAAGAGCGACTCGGAGAGAGATTTACACATACACTTATAGGACAGGGGCCTTCTGGGGGCCCACAACAGCTTTGTTCTTCACAGTTGTTTCTATTGGCAAGCTCCATCTCTGGACATACAGTATATTTTGTCACGTGGGCTGTCTGAAATGTCCAAGCATTAGTGGTTCGACTCTTATGCGCTGGTACGAGGCAGCTGCACAGAACAGCTACAGAGACGGAAATGGGCTTTCCTGCCCAGTCCAGATTCGACATGTTTTTACTGTCTCAGTTTCACTGAGGAGAGAGAGAGATTATGGCTGTGTGGTTGGTGTTTGGTGTTCTCTTAGCTTGGACAAATACTCACATGGCTACTAAACATGAGGATATCAGGCACTTGATTTGATTCTTCCCTCTGAGATAGCTGTCAGAGGACAGAGGAGGAGTCTGGGAAGCATCTTAAATACACACATATCTCAAAATCAGCCTCTGTTGGTCATCATTTGTTTTTCAGGTGAGGCTGCAGGTTAAAACAAGCTGTGGTCAGGTACTTCAATATGGTCTCTGGCTCAAATGACACCCTGTTCCCTACATAGTGCTCTACCCACATAGGGGCCCTGTTCAAAAGTAGTGCACTATGTAGGGAATAGGGTGCCATTTGAGATGTAACCGAGGTATCCTTATTCCCTATGTAGTGCACCGCTTTTGTCAAACTACTGTGGTTACAGAAGTGCACTATGTAGGGAATATGGTGTAATTTGACGTAACCAAGGTGACAGTAGAGATGGTTAGGTGAAGAGGCGGATGGTGGCGTCAGCCCCTGAGGAAAACACCCAGGGCTGGGTGGGGTGGAAGGTCACGTCTAGGACCCCCAGGTCGTGGGTTATCTGGTGACCCTTCAGTACCTTAACTGGAACAATGAGAGGGTTCTGGAGCAGGTCACTGTGAGAGGAAGAGAGACAGACAGAGTGAGAGAGCGAGTGAGAGAGAGAGAGAGAGGTAGGGGAAGAGGGAGAGAGTGAGGGAGGGAGAAAGATGGATAGAGAGAGCAATAGAGAGATACGTTATGACATCAGAACACTGCAGACAATTTTTAAAGTTATTTTTTCTTCATTCAAATGCCATTGAGAGTTATACTGTCGAAATGAAACGTACAATACAGGAAACATGGTTTGTAGAATAGGCATCAACATTTTGGCGAGTTGGAAACGGAACGCAGGGGCAAAAATAACATATTTGGTTGTAATATAAAGAGATCTATTAGAGCAGGGGTGTCAAACTCATTTTAGCTCAGGGGCCACGTGGAGGAAAATCTATTCCCAAGTGGGCCGGACCGGAAAAATCATGGTATATATAACTTAAAAACAACAACTTCAGATTGTTTTCTTTGTTTTAATACGATCAACATACAACATAAAGCTGGAGCCTGAGGACAGCGTGTCCAAAATAGTATAAGCACAACATCACTATTAATCATAAAACACGTCAAGTTTATTTGAAAATTCTAAAGAAAAAGAACACACAAACACACAATGCCTCAGTGATTAACAGAACTGTTTCACAGATCACAGAACTATATCAGGGTGTCATCTCTCAGGCAGAAATTTTGATAAAAATAATGAAATCCTGTTCCCCAAACAAGTGCAAGAACCACAGAGTCAAGAATAGGTTAAATATACAAATAAAATAAAATCAATTAAAAACAATAGCACATCAACATAAAAACATAAAGCTGGAGCCTGAGGACAGTGTCCAAAAGCACAACATCACTATTAATCATAAAACACCTCAAGTTATTTGAAAGTTCTGAGGACAAAGAACACACAAACACACAATGCCTCAGTGATTAACAGAACTGTTTCACAGATCACAGAACTATATCAGGGTGTCATTTCTCAGGCAGAAATGTAGATAAAAATAATGAAATCCTGTTCCCCAAACAAGTGCAAGAACCACAGAGTCAATAATAGGTTAAATATACAAATACAATAAAATCAATTAAAAACAATAGCACATCAACATAAAAACATATAAACATAAATCTGAAAGCGTTGCTCAAACTCCCGTAACAGTCTCGTTATTTTATCTTTGAACCGCTTCATGTCTGCCACATGTTGGGTCGCGCACACATTTTTCAGACAGGGGAAGTGAGCTGCATCACCACCGGCAAGTTGCGTCTCCCACAATGACAGCTTCAACTTGAAAGAACGTATGCTGTCATAATACTGCGTGACAACTTTGTTGCGCCCTTGCAGCTGTTTGTTCAAGTTATTCAGGTGCTCTGTAACATCCACCATAAATGCAAGGTCCTGCATCCATTCTGCGGAATGAAATTCTAACACTGGTTTGCCCTTTTCTTCCATGAACTGTTCAATTTCTTCTCGTAAATCAAAGAAACGCCTCAGCACAGCACCTCGGCTTAACCATCTTACCTCAGTGTGGTATGGCAGGCCATAGATGTGGTCTTTCTCTCTGAGAAGGCTGTCAAACTGACGGTGATTCAGGCTTCTGGATCGGATGAAATTAACAGTTTGGATGACCACCTTCATGACGTTATCCATCTTTAATGACTTGCAACACAAAGCCTCCTGGTGCAAAATACAGTGAAAAGTCAAAAAATCACGTCCTCCATTTGCAGATTGCACTTTCTCTCTGAACTTTGTCACAACGCCTGCTTTTTTTCCCGATCATTGAGGGCGCACCATCTGTAGCCAGGCTGACAGCGCGGGACCAGTCCACTCCGACCCTGTCCAGCGCGCCCGACGAGTGCGGTAAAAATATCAGCTGCTGTCGTTGTATCTGTCATCGGCACCAACTCCACGAACTCCTCGGTGACGGTCAATGTGTCATCAACTCGCGGATGAAAATGGCCAGTTGTGCAACATCTGTAATGTCCGTGCTTTCATCAATTGCAACCGAAAACGCAATAAATGACTTTACTTTTTGCTTCAACTGGCTGTCCAAATCCACTGAAAGATCGGAAATCCTGTCTGCAACTGTGTTTCTTGTCAGGCTGATATTTGCAAAAGCCTGCCGCTTTTCAGGGCACACAATCTCCGCTGCCTTCATCATGCATGTTTTTACAAATTCACCCTCACTAAATGGTTTTGAAGCCACTGCGATTTCATTAGCAATGAGGTAGCTAGCTTTCACTGCAGCTTCACTGATGTCTCGGCTGTGAGTAAACACAGACTGCTGTTTCTTCAGACCCGCCAACAGTTCATTCACCTTCTCTCATCTCCGCTGTCCTTGAAAGTTGTCATATTTGTCGGCATGAAGACTCACATAGTGGCGACGAAGGTTATATTCTTTCAGCACTGCAACATGCTCTGAACACACCAAACATACAGCTTTCCCATTCAATTCCGTGAATAAATAGGATGACCATTTTTCTTGGAACACTCTGCACTCTGCGTCCACTTTTCTCTTTTTTGACAGAGACATATTGGGGCAATGAGGGTGCCAAAGCACATAATGTTAAAAGTAGAAGCCGTAATAAATATCGCGGGCAAAACAAAGTAGCTCATTGGCTGCACGTGCTTGACCTACTTGCTCTGCCCCGGTATAAACAGTTTGCTTGCTTAACACAATTGCTATTGCGCCATCCAGTGGACGCAATTGGAACAGCAGTTTATTTTATTGAAAAATTGCAGCGCATTTTTATACTTTACAAAATTCTGTATTTAAAAAAAAAATTATAATAATATCATCTCACGGGCCGGATTAAACCCGTTTGCGGGCCTGATCCGGCCCGCGGGCCGGACGTTTGACACCCCTGTATTAGAGGGAGACTGATGAAGGGGTTGGATCCTGAGATGTTTTGCCCTCAACTGTACACGCTTCATTACCCTTGCTCAGATATTTTTTATAACCTAAGTGGCTCTATGGTTGTGGATATGTGATGGAGGACAGCCCAAAATGGGTTCAGAGATATTGAGTGAGTGAGTGAGTGAGTGAGTGAGTGAGTGAGTGAGTGAGTGATTGAGTGAGTGAGTGAGAGAGCGAGGGAGAGAGAGAAAATAAAACAAAAAATAGGAAAAGCTGGTGGTTATACACAAGAGACAGAATAGAGGAAGAGAGAAGTGAGGAAGAGAGTGATAGAAGAGAGAAGTGAGAGAGAGAGAGAGAGAGAGAGACAGAGAGAGAGAGAGAGACAGAGAGAGAGAAAGACACACACAGAGAGAGAGAGACAGACAGAGAGAGAGACAGAGAGACAGACAGAGACAGACAGACAGACAGACAGACAGACAGAGACAGACAGACAGACAGACAGAGAGAGAGACAGAGAAGGGAAGATGTAATATTGTATTGTACAGTAGGTGTGATGGGCTGAGGTGACTTACTTGTAGACCATGCCGTGACAGACGATCACACTGCCGTCATCAGCACCAGAGGCGAATAGGGGGTAGTGTTTGTGATAGGCCACGCCCCTCAAAGCCTTCTTGTGGTGCCTGGGATAAAATAGACAAAAGACTTCAGATCCAATAAAACACTAATCTTATGAATAACCATCATTTAACAATAACCCATGGTCAAAAACTATTATTCACTGTCAATAATTACAAATGTTCACTCACCGCAGCATCTTGTAGGGTTTGGTGGAGAGGTCCAGATCAAACCAGGCCAGTCTGCAGTCATAGCTGCCACAGATCAGGTTATCACCTGACCAGGAACATTAAGGAGGGAGATTCAGAGACGGGTCAGAACAACTAAATATCCTGGATTCTCTAACTAAGTAGCCATAGAGCAAAACATATTTATACAATTTGATCCAATATGAAGGTGGTCCAGATATTCAACACATATCGGACTTCTCTATCGATCATATGAACACTTTGAATCCTCGAGAATGAACATCAAATCAAACTTTATTGAAAGTGCCATTTCGCCTTCTCTCCACACCCTTTACAGTACATCATACGGTCTTGTCTGAGGGGGGACCTGTGACCTCTGGCGCTGCACTAACCTCCAGGGTGAATGGCCATGCTGGAGATCCACTTGCAGTTGGTCATCAGCTTCTTGGTCAGCTCTTGCTTGATGAGGTTGTAGACGCGCACGTAGCGCTGCGTGGCCACGAAGAAGTAGGGCCGCAGGGGGTGGAAGGAGACGCACTGCACCAGGCCCTTGCTCTTGCGGAAGGGGTTCTGCGTCCGCCGCTTGCTCACCTGGTGGATCAGCACCTGCAGGTTGCTGCTGTTGTCAGGCATGACGCTGGCCAAGTAGTCACCCTTACCGTGCCACACTACCTGCTTCACTGCCTGGAGGACGGAGGGAGGGAGGGAGGGAGGGTGGGGGGAGGGAGGGAGGGAGGGAGGGAGGGAGGGGGAGGGACGGAGGGAGGGAGGGAGGGAGGGAGGGAGGGGGGGAGGGAGGGACGGAGGGAGGGAGGGAGGGAGGGAGGGAGGGGGGAGGGAGGGAGGGAGGGAGGGAGGGAGGGAGGGAGGGAGGGAGGGAGGGAGGGGGAGGGACGGAGGGAGGGAGGGAGGGAGGGAGGGAGGGGGAGGGAGGGAGGGAGGGAGGGAGGGAGGAGGGAGGGAGGGGAGGGAGGGAGGGAGGGAGGGAGGGAGGGAGGGAGGGAGGGAGGGAGGGAGGGAGGGGGGAGGGAGGGGGAGGGACGGAGGGAGGGAGGGAGGGAGGGAGGGAGGGAGGGGGGAGGGAGGGAGGGAGGGGGAGGGAGGGAGGGAGGGAGGGAGGGAGGGAGGGAGGGAGGGAGGGAGGGAGGGAGGGAGGGAGGGAGGGAGGGAGGGAGGGGAAGAAAATTAGAAAGGAGGGGGGAGATGGAGATATTACTACTAACTATACACTACTATTATAGTAACACATTATAATACATGTTTTATAGTCCATCTAGGACTACAGCTAAAGTACATTAATCCAATGATAATCTCTCCAGACACTTGAAAATCTCCCGGCAGTTATTTTAGCTACTAATAGTGCTGTAGGCTTTCCAAATGCCATGTGCATCTGTGACAACAACAACAAAAAAATATTTGTTTTAATTGGGGGGAAATGGAAAGCTCTTATATTCCTTTCCATTGCCTTGAGGAAAACAGCTAACCACAATCTACTCTGGTTTTGCCAATCCTGAAAAGCCTCCAAGCTACAGCTCATGTGTTGGACTAGAAAGGTTTACTGGGGTAAAGACAAAAAAAGATGTCATGGGGGTTCCCAGTATGTCCATTGGAATATTTTTCTATCTGGTATTCTCAGTTCCCTGTGGCTTAAACCCTAGATAGGGTCCTCGGGACGTACTAAGGATAGCCTTTTACCTTTACAGTAGTCATGATAAGGGTTGGGTGGGAGTGAAGGGGAGTTGGGTTAGGGACTGTTAACTTGGGATGGGTGTGGGTGAGGGGGCCATTGGGATAGTTTCGGGGCCTTACTTTGGGGTGGGTGAGGCAGGGCTTTTCCTTCGGACAAGTAGGAAGCTCAAGTAACAAAATATGACTCTGGGACAGTTCTGGGACGACAGATCCAAAATTCACTGCACATCAAAAACGGTAAAAACAACAATGCGCACATGCCTGTAGGCTACACGCAAATGTTCCAAAATGCAAGTAGCGGGAAAACACTATTGTCAAAAGCACACCACACGCAAGAGCGGTTTCATGTGACAGATGAAAATATTAGTTAGAAATTAAGAAAGAGGGGAGACCTAGAGATGCATCAACTAGCATGGGTCACTAATATGACTAGGATTATGCCTTTGGCTGCTGGACAATAAAATAACGATGAGTTTGAAAACCAATATAACATGAGAAAAATGCTGGTTTCAATAGCATGTTAAGTGTTTATAAAATAATTCCTTAAATTTCTATGGTCGTATTTTGGCTAGGTTAGGTTACTTTGAAACAAGGTAAGACGCTTCATAAAACGACATAAAACATCCAGGTTTTAAACAATGAAGTTTATGATTAAATCGTTTTAAAATGCTGACCGCCTCCGATCAGATTCAAGGTGGGTACTGTCTTTTATTCTCCGGTCTTGTGACCATTTGATATGAACAAACCATGCCTCGAGTATGTGGACAGAATCAAGCCTTTAGACGTCAATGTTAATTATCCTTCATTATATTTGTAAAACATGACTGGTGTTAAGTCTAGATTTATGTAGGCCATAATTAAAAGTCTCATTAAAGTTTGGCTACATTTTCTGCCGCCTCCCTCATGTCAGGGTTTGGACAGGAGGCACATCGCCTACACTTTGAAATGTAGGCTTTTTTATTTATGTATTATTCAAATATTGACCTCTTTGATCCAATTCTGATCGGAGTAATTGTTTGATATTGTGATGTGTGATTTTTTTTTTTACTTGTCCATTCGGAGAACTTAAATCTATATTCTTCTTGTCCGACAATTTATTTGTTGCTTTTCCTGGACAAGAGGACAAGTGTTAATGTCGAGCCCTGTGAGGATAAGTCTGTGAGGGTAGGTTCAGGACTCTTACCTTGGGGTGGGTGAGGGTTAATCTGTGTGAGTAGGTTCAGGACTCTTACCTTTGGGTGGGTGAGGGTTAATCTGTGTGGGTAGGTTCAGGACTCTTACCTTTGGGTGGGTGAGGGTTAATCTGTGTGGGTAGGTTCAGGACTCTTACCTTGGGGTGGGTGAGGGTTAATCTGTGTGGGTAGGTTCAGGACTCTTACCTTGGGGTGGGTGAGGGTTAATCTGTGTGGGTAGGTTCAGGACTCTTACCTTTGGGTGGGTGAGGGTTAATCTGTGTGGGTAGGTTCAGGACTCTTACCTTGGGGTGGGTGAGGGTTAATCTGTGTGGGTAGGTTCAGGACTCTTACCTTGGGGTGGGTGAGGGTTAATCTGTGTGGGTAGGTTCAGGACTCTTACCTTGGGGTGGGTGAGGGTTAATCTGTGTGGGTAGGTTCAGGACTCTTACCTTGGGGTGGGTGAGGGTTAATCTGTGTGGGTAGGTTCAGGATTCTTACCTTGGGGTGGGTGAGGGTTAATCTGTGTGGGTAGGTTCAGGACTCTTACCTTGGGGTGGGTGAGGGTTAATCTGTGTGGGTAGGTTCAGGATTCTTACCTTGGGGTGGGTGAGGGTTAATCTGTGTGGGTAGGTTCAGGACTCTTACCTTGGGGTGGGTGAGGGTTAATCTGTGTGGGTAGGTTCAGGACTCTTACCTTGGGGTGGGTGAGGGTTAATCTGTGTGGGTAGGTTCAGGACTCTTACCTTTGGGTGGGTGAGGGTGAGGCGGTGGCCCTTGTTGTGCTCCGGGCCCTCAGACAGAGCCCACGTAACAGCCTGCTCCTTGTCCTCCTCTGGCGGCTCGTAGGAGGTAATCAGCTGGTCTGTGGAGCTCACCACCAGCCTGTCTCCCAGAGCTGGGTTCAACAGCAGCACTGTACTCTCACTGAGGGAGAGAGGGAGGGGGAGAGATAGGGAGAGAGAGACCGAGAGAGAAAGAGAGAGACAGCGAGTCAGAGTGACACTGGACTACAGGAACCTACAGGGTTATCTAGAAGTTAGTTTACTAAAGTCATGATAATGTCACGGCAGTAAAGCGGAAAAGTCCTCTCAAAGTTTGTTGACAGCGGCATCAGTAGTACCACATACTAACAATTATAAACGGGTTGTAGTGGTTATTGGTTAACCTCTGAAACTACACTATGAAATCATTCGGTCTGTCAACACATACAAAGTATACTCTATGTTCAGTGATGAAGACACAGAGGAGAACTCAGGACATAGGAAAGAATGGAGCACCCATTAGGAGGAAATAAACTGTATGAGGAGGAGACTTACAAGCACACAGCCACCAGGCAGACGGCCGGGTTGGGGTTCCACGCCACGCTCTTCACAGCTCCGCCCACCTCCAGCGTCTTCATGCATCGCCCCGTGTTGACCTCCCAGAAGCGCACCGTACAGTCGTCTGAGCCTGGAGGAAGAGAGGGGGGGTCAAAGGTCAGACCACCAGAGTCAACAGGGGGCCCATAACAGCAGTGTGTGTGTGTGTGTGTGTGTGTGTGCGTGACTGTGTGTGCCCTGGCAGCAAGTGTGGTCTCCGGACGCCAGGCCTCGTTGCATTGCCACAGTGTGAAAGTGTTAAAAGTAGCCCATAAATAAACTGGGAGAGCTCAGAGCTAGCAGGCTGACGAACCTATATGAGAGGGGATCACAAACTAATGGCACAGGGGTAGAGGGGGATTGGGCCTGGTTTGTGTCACTGCTTTGACAGGGGTTAGTTAATGGGAGACTGTAAGTGCGTCCCAAATGGCATCCTATTGTGTACGTAGTGCCCTACTTCTGGCTAAAGTAGTGCCCTATATAGAGAATAGGGTGCCATTTGGGACGCATCCTGTGTTGATTAATAATAATGCGATACACAGTAATAGTGGGAAAAGTTCAGATATTACCTCAGGGTAATGTAGCTCATCTTTATATAGCAAAAATAGAACGTACGCCTCTTCAATACATTATCAATTAACTGTGTGTGTGTGTGTTTGTCTGTAAAGCTGTATGTTCGTGGTTTACATGCGTTCAAAAGTTATGTATAATGTTATGTATAATACACATGATAAGCAGCCAGACAGATTTCCTGGGCTGCCTGCTGCTCATCAGCTGAGTGAAAACAGACGTTCTTCCTGAATGCAGCTCTCTCGCTCTCTCTGCCTCTCTCTCTCCGCCTCTCTCTCTCCGCCTCTCTCTCTCCGCCCCTCTCTCTCCGCCCCTCTCTCTCCGCCCCTCTCTCTGCCCCTCTCTCTGCCTCTCTCTCTGCCTCTCTCTGCCTCTCTCTCCCTCTTTCTCCCTCTCTCTGCCTCTCCTCTAACTGCCTGTGAAACCACCGCCGCTGCCTGACACAGTGACACATCATTGGCCGATCTGGACACACTAAGGCTGTGCTCCAATTCCCTACATCGTACGACCCTATGGGCTGCTCTGGTCAAAGGTAGTGCACTATGTAGGGAATAGAGTGCCATTCAGGATGCATCCTAACTAACTAATGCCTTCTGGGAGTGTGTGCAGTATCACTGGAGAGCACTGCCAAAGGATAATTTGCATTCAGGTTGACATGTTTTTTCTTTGCCATAATGTGTCCACTAGCCATGGAGCAGTCCTATTTCTAATAGACCTTTCTAGAGTCTTTGGCAACCTCCTGTCTTGGTCTGCTTTTGCTGTTTGGTTTGCCATCACACTTCTATCAGGAGCCAACGGAGCACTGACACTTCTAATACACCTTTTCTTTTGGACAATACTTTGGCATGAATGTTGTCTCCCTTTTCCTGTTAGGGGGTTTGTTTGAGAAAGAAAGAGTGAAATAAAGAGAGAACCACATCTCTCCTTACTGCTGGCACGCAATAAGGAAAACTGGGAACCCACAGGCACTACGCAAACCAACCACCTTGGATTACAGAACTATCGACGCTATGCTGCTCCAACGTAAGAGCGGGAGGCAGTAGTAGTAAAAATGTTACTTTTATACCTGCATGCTCCATAAAACGCAAAGAAAACAACTGGGGGGAAAAAGCGTCTCCAGACCAGAGGGTGGAGTGTAATAACTCGAAAAACCATAATCACTTTTTAAGTATTGAGCCCTGCGGCAGCGACGGATATAGAACTGGAGGGACAGGCCCGACCCGGCCGTGAGTATTGAGCCCTGCGGCAGCGACGGATATAGAACTGGAGGGACAGGCCCGACCCGGCCGTGAGGTTGTGTCCAGCTGGCGGTTTAGAGAGAGAGAGAGCGCGAGACCAGTCCGTCTGGCAGCACATAGCTGTGGTCCGGCTGTGAACAGACGGCCGGTGAATTGGCCAAAGGGTCGAGTGAGTCGCATGCGGACACATTGGAAACACTTTTGAGGAGAGGGAGAGGTCTAGGGCTTGTTTGAGGAGAGGGAGAGGTCTGGGGCTTGTTTGAGGAGAGAGAGAGGTCTGGGGATTGTTTGAGGAGAGGGAGAGGTCTGGGGCTTGTTTGAGGAGAGGGAGAGGTCTGGGGCTTGTTTGAGGAGAGGGAGAGGTCTGGGGCTTGTTTGAGGAGAGGGAGAGGTCTGGGGCTTGTTTGAGGAGAGGGAGAGGTCTGGGGCTTGTTTGAGGAGAGGTCTGGGGCTTGTTTGAGGAGAGGGAGAGGTCTAGGGCTTGTTTGAGGAGAGGGAGAGGGCTTGTTTGAGGAGAGGGAGAGGTCTGGGGCTGTAAAACTGGGTTAACAGCTCTCCTCATCTTCCCTTTCTATTGAGGGGACTTCCTTAATTCTAGGTCAATGTCAATGGTTTACTCTGAAATACACTGGGGCAGATCCAGGAGTTTGGAGTGTGCTTACTCGCCTACTTGAGAATACGACAAGCAGATTTTTTGGGGGGGTCTGGACATCAATCTGACATAAATACAAGGCTGTGTCACTGGACAGGATAAGAACATTTAGCAAAATTATAGAATAAAACTGAAAGGGACGCGTGGTTTGTAACCTCAGAGTTCAGAGTTCAAGGCTCAGTGGACGAGTGCAAACCACAACGTAAGTCAACAGACAGGAGCAGCGCTATTGGTCAGCACGATCAAATGAGGCTCCAGGGGGACAGACTGACGGACTGAGGACTTTCTAGGGCACCTTGGTTTGAAAGCCATGTAAGCAACAGCATTATTATTCTCCTGCCAAGAACCAATATGCCAGATTTTTTACAGGGTCGTTAGCATTAGGGTTGTCAGACATTTTCTTTGCCCAAACCTCAAATTCTAGACCTCAGATTAAAACTAGGCTACAGTGTCCACAAGGTGACCATTAGACTCATTTGGCCTGAATATGTTTGAATACTGCTGACCTGGACACTTGTGTGCAATCAGAGCACAAACAACTAAGCTAGCGAACGTCCTTGGCTGCCATTATAGCCAGTTGGATACACCAAACTTTGGGAACTTTGGGAAAACTGCCATGATTTATAATACATGCACACACGCTGTTAGAAGATCCATTAAGATCCATTGATTCAGTACGCTCCCTACTATGTCAATGACATTTTCTTCTTGTCATTATACTCCAAATTTGCAATGACTTACAAACACAGTGTCAAGTTACTTTTCAATGAGTTCCCTGAAAACCTGAAGTCGCTATCCACAAGTAAAAAGTAGCAGGGGTGCGGTTTGCAAACGAAGCATCCAGGTAAAACAACAATGTGTCTCCTGACCCCCCCTGACTCAGCCTCCAGTATCTATGCTGCAGTAGTCTATGTGCCGGGGGGCTAGGGTCAGTCTGTTATATCTGGTGTTATTCTCCTGTCTTATCTGGTGTCCTGTGTGAATTTAAGTATGCTCCCTCTAATCCTCTCTCTCTCCCTTCCCTCCCGGAAGACCTGAGCCCTAGGACCATGCCTCAGGACTACCTGGCCTGATGACTCCTTGCTGTCCCCAGTCCACCTGGTCGTGCTGCTGCTCCAGTTTCAACTCTTCTGCCTGCGGCTAGGGAACCCTGACCTGTTCACCAGACGTGCTACCTTGTCCCAGACCTGCTGTTTTCAACTCTCTCTCTCTACCGCACCTGCTATTTCAACCTCTAAATGCCTGGCTATGAAAAGCCAAGTGACATTTACTCCTGATGTACTGACCTGTTGCAACCTCTACAACCACTGTGATTATTATTTGACCCGGCTGGTCAACTATGAATGTTTGAACATCTTGGAGAAAAATCTGGCCTTAATGGCCATGCACTGTTATAATCTCCACCCGGCACAGCCAGAAGGGGACTGGCCACCCCTCAGAGCCTGGTTCCTCGCTAGGTTTCTGCCTTTCTAGGGAGTATTTCCAAGCCACACGTTCAATCAGTACTGAATGAACAAAAACATTTCGGAACATTCCGGACTGTCCATTTAAATAGTGTCAAGTTGAGGTATCTATAACAGGGTTTGTAGCGTAACGGTTAGCGTCACCGCCCTGGAATTTGAAGGACATGGGTTCGTTGACCTGGCTATTTTGATCATTTTCTTTAGTGTATAGTTTTTGACCCCATTTTGACCCCCCCATTTCCCCTTTCCCGACACTCACAGGCGCGCACACGCAAATTGAAAACAAATAATGCATGCACGGTCTGCGCTTATTTTAATTTATTGAATTTAGGTGTCTCTTAAAAAAGTGTGATGTTTACTAGTACGCGCGTCTTTGCTACAACAGAACAGTGGAGAAACCAGCTCTCAAACGCTCAAGGAAGACGTTGTTGCCCTCATCCGTCAGATGCACGCCATCCCTACGGTACAAATGCACGCGATAAGTTGCACAGGCTGTAAACATTTCTCCTTTTCAGGCGCCACTTTCTGTCATTTGAGAAGCTAAGGAATGTGTCAAGTTGGCCCACGTGGAGCTGACAAAGGACTTAAGCGTATTCATATGGACACAATACATTGCACACTATCAGTATGTATGTTCTGTTCCAAATCTGTGAGTACTCCCATCTGTTTTCATATTTGTACTGCCATTTATAAATCTGTGAATTTGTGCTCTTTTACTGGAGTTGGACAGCTGGGGAAAGGGGGATACCTAGTCAGTTGAACAACTGAATGCATTCAACTGAAATATGTCTTCCGCATTTAACCCCTCTGAATCAGAGAGGTGCGGGGGGCTGCCTTAATCGACACCCACGTCTTCGGCGCCCGGGGAACAGTGGGTTAACTGCCTTGCTCAGGGGCAGAACGACAGATTTTTACCTTGTCAGCTTGGGGATTTGATCCAGCAACCTTTCAGTTACTGGTCCAACGCTCCTACCCACCAGGCTACCTGCCGCCGTGTACAGCATTCCTAAGAACTTTTGTAGATAAAGGATTTAGAACACCTATCCAATGTCAGGTTTGTAAATATGTATTCTTCAAAGTGTTTTGTACTTGTCTAATGACTTTGTATTTTACAGATGTTTGTCATGTCACTGTGTGTCAGGAGTTACCAAAACTCTATTGATGAGCCACAGGGATATGCAGGCTTTTTTGTTCAACCCCAGAACTACCACACTTGATTCTACTATTTAGCTGTTCATTAAGTCCTCAGCTGTTAAGACCTTGAATAGTAGAATCTGGTGTGGTTGAACTGGGCTTGAACAAGAAAGCCTGCATAACCCTGTAGCTCTTCAAGAGCAATTGTGGCCATCCCTGAATTGTAAATTGTATGTTTTGTAAAAACTCAATTGTTTACAGGTAATGTAGTATAGTGCCTTGCAAAAGTATTCATCCCCCTTGGCGTTTTTCCTATTTTGTTACATTACAACCTGTAATTTAAATGGATTTTTATTTGGATTTCATGTAATGGACATACACAAAATAGACCAAATTGGTGAAGTGAAATGAAAAAAATAACTTGTTTCAAAACATTCTAACAAATAAATAACGGAAAAGTGGTGCATGCATATGTATTCACCCCGTTTGCTAACAAGACCCTAAATAAGACATGGTGCAACCAATTACCTTCAGAAGTCATATAATTAATAAAATAAAGTCCACCTGTGTGCAATCCAAGTGTCACATGACAAGTGTCAGGGACAAAGTTGTGGAGAAGTACAGATCAGGGTTGGGTTATAAAAAAATATTAGAAGCTTTCAACATCCCATGGAGCACCATTAAATCCATTATTAAAAAATGGAAAGAATATGGCACCACAACAAACCTGCCAAGAGAGGGCCGCCCACCAAAACTCACAGATCAGGCAGGGAAGGCATTAATCAGAGATGCAACAAAGAGACCAAAGATAACCCTGATGGAGTTTCTGTCCATAGGACCACATTAAGCCGTACACTCCACAGAGCTGGGCTTTATGAAGAGTGGGCAGAAAAAAGCCATTGCTTAAAGAAAAAAATAAGCAAAAACATTTGGTGTTCGCTTAAAGGCATGTGGGAGACTCCCCAAACATATGGAAGAAGGTACTCTGGTCAGATGAGACAAAAATTTAGCTTTTTGGCCATCAAGGAAAACGCTATGTCTGGCGCAAACCCAACACCTCTCATCACCCCATGAACAACATCCCCACAGTGAAGCATGGTGGTGGCAGCATCATGCTGTGGGGATGTTTTTCATCGGCAGGGAACGGGAAACTGGTCAGAATTGAAGGAATGATGGATGGTGCTAAATACAGGGAAATGATTGAGGGAAACCTGTTTCAGTCTTGCAGAGATTTGAGACTAGGACGGAGGTTCACCTTCCATTAGGACAATGACCCTTAGCATACTGCTAAAGCAACACTTGAGTGGTTTAAGGGGAAACATTTAAATGTCTTGGAATGGCCTAGTCAAAGCCCAGACCTCAATCCAATTGAGAATCTGTGGTATGACTTAAAGATTGCTGTACCCCAGTGGAACCCATCCAACTTGAAGGAGCTGGAGCAGTTTTGCCTTGAAGAATGGGCAAAAATCCCAGTGGCTAGATGTGCCAAGCTTATAGAGACATACCCCAAGAGACTTGCAGCTGTAATTGCTGCAAAAGGTGGCTCTACAAAGTATTGACTTTGGGGGGGGGGCTTATGCACGCTCAAGTTCTGTTATTTTGTCCTATTTCTCGTTTGTTTCAAATGTTTGTTTTTTAAAGCAATTTCTGCAGTTTTAAAGAGAATTTCCTGTAGTTCTATGCATTTTGCCATGACTAATGCTGTGTTCTTTTGCTCAAACTTAGTAACAAAATCAATACTGTTAAATTCATTGTTTATGGAATTTTCAATTCCCCTGACTGTTTAGCTTTTATTTAGGTGATTCTTAGTTCTTAAATAATATATTATAAAACAATATATAGGTCCATTATCTTCTCTACATACTTCATATTTGGTTTAAGTCTTAAGTTTACACTGAAAGCGTTTTTCCATCCAGAAAATTGATTTCTAAAAAATGTGGGATTAGGTGGCAGGCCCAATGGTTTCTATGGCAGACAAATCCTTGGTATAATCACCTTCCAGTGTAAAAACCATGGAAATAAAAACAAAAAAAATATGTTTTAAGTGAGAAGTTGGCATTGGTCTGAAGTTTACATGAGAACCACAATGCATACTTCAACCATGCTCTACACATGTTTTCAAAGACACAGCTCTGACGATTACAGTAGCTATGTTGGTCTATTGTACTTCCAACAATATGTAGACAGGTTGCTTAGGATTTAAACCTTTACAAAACAGCTTATGTCAATATAGATACACTTTTACCCTCAGAATAGCCTCAGTTCGTCGGGGCATGGACCCTACAAGGTGTCGAAAGTATTTGACAGGAATGCTGGCCCATGTTGACTCCAATGCTTCCCAAAGTTGCGCCTGGCACCTACTACCATACCCCGTTCAAAGGCACTTAAATATTTTGTCTTGCCCAATCACCCTCTGAATGGCACACATACACAATCCTTCTTTAACCTGTCTCTCCCCCTTTATCTACACTGATTGAAGTGGATTTAACAAGTCACATCAATAAAGGATCATGGCTTTCACCAGGATTCACCTGGTCAGTCTATGCAAAAATTATTTTGACGAATACACTGAAACGGTGACTGAGTTTATCAGGAAGTGTATAGGAAATGCTGTGCCCACTGTGACTATTAAAACCTACCCTAACCAGAAACCGTGGATAGATGGCAGCATTCGCGCAAAACTGAAAGCGCGAACCACCGCATTCAACCATGGCAAGGTGACTGGGAATATGGCAGAATACAAACAGTGTAGCTATTCACTCCGCAAGGCAATTAAACTGGCAAAACATCAGTATAGAGACAAAGTGGAGTCGGCATTCAACGGCTCAGACACGAGACGTATGTGGCAGGGTCTACAGACAATCACGGACTACAAAAGGAAAAGCAGCCACGTCGCGGACACTGATGTCTTGTTTCCGGACAAGCTAAACACTTTCTTCGCCCGCTTTGAGGATAACACAGTGCCACTGACGCGGCCCGCTACCAAGGACTGTGGGCTCTCCTTCCCTATGGCCGACGTGAGTAAGACATTTAAGCGTGTTAACCCTCGCAAGGCTGCCGGCCCAGACGGCATCCCTAGCCGCGTCCTCAGAGCATGCGCAGACCAGCTGGCTGGTGTGTTTACGGACATATTCAATCTCTCCCTATCCCAGTCTGCTGTCCCCACATGCTTCAAGATGGCCACCATTGTTCCTGTACCCAAGAAAGCAACGGTAACTGAACTAAATGACTATCGCCCCGTAGCACTCACCTCTGTCATCATGAAGTGCTTTGAGAGAGACTAGCCAAGGATAATATCACCTCTACCTTACCTGCCACCCTAGACCCACTTCAATTTGCTTACCGCCCCCAATAGATCCACAGACGATGCAATCCACTGCACACTGCCCTATTCCATCTGGACAAGAGGAATACCTACGTAAGAATGCTGTTCATTGACTATAGCTCAGCATTCAACACCATAGTAGCCTCCAAGCTCATCATTAAGCTCGAGTTAAGCTGGACTTCCTGACGGGCCGCCCCCAGGTGGTGAAGGTAGGAAACAACACCTCCACTTCGCTGATCCTCAACACTGGGGCCCCACAAGGGTGCGTGCTCAGCCCCCTCCTGTACTCCCTGTTCACCCATGACTGCGTGGCCCAGCATGCCTCCCAACTCAATCATCAAGTTTGCAGACGACACAACAGTAGTAGGCTTGATTACCAACAACGGAGAGACAGCCTACATGGAGGAGGTGAGGGCTCTGGGAGTGTGGTGTCAGGAAAATATTCTCTCACTCAACATCAACAAAACAAAGGAGATGATCGTGGACTTCAGGAAACAGCAGAGTGCACTCCCCTATCCACATCGACAGCACCGCAGTGGAGAAGCTTCAACTTCTTTGGCGTACACATCACTGACAAATTGAAATGGTCCACCCACACAGACAGTGTGGTGAAGAAGGCGCAACAGTGCCTCTTCAACCTCAGGAGGCTGAAGAAATTTGGCTTGGCACCTAAAACCCTCACTAACTTTTACAGATGCACAATTGAGAGCATCCTGTCAGGCTGCATCACCGCCTGGTATGGCAACTGTACCGCCCGCAACCGCAGGGCTCTCCAGAGGGGGGGGGGGTCGTTCTGCCCAACGCATTACCGGGGGCAAAATACCCGCCCTCCAGGACAACTACAGCACCTGATGTCACAGGAAGGCCAAAAAGATCATCAAGGACATCAACCACCCGAGCCACTGCCTGTTCACCCCACTATCATCCAGAAGGCGAGGTCAGTACAGGTGCATCAAAGCTGGGACCGAGAGACTGAAAAACAGCTTCTATCTCAAGGCCATCAGACTGTTAAATATCCATCACTAGCACATTAGAGGCTGCTGCCTATAGACATCACTGGCCACTTTAAGAAATGGAACACTAGTCACTTTAATAAATGTTCACATATCTTGCATTACTCATCTCATATGTATATACTGTATTCTATACTGTTCTACTGTATCTTAGTCCATGCCGCTCTGTCATTGCTCGGCAGGTAGCGTAGTGGTTAAGAGCATTGTGCCAGTAACCGAAAGGTCACTGGTTCTAAGCCAACTAGGTGAAAAATCTGTAGGTGTGCCCTTGAGCAAGGCACTTAACCCTAATTGCTCCTGTAAGTCGCTCTGGATAAGAGCGTCTACTAAATGACAAAAATAAAATAAATAAATATATGTATATATTCTTAATTCAATTCCTAACTTAGATGTGTGTATTGGGTATATGTTGTGAAATTGTTAGATATTAGTTGTTAGATATTACTGTACTGTCGGAGCTGGAAGCACAAGCATTTCACTACACCCACAATAACATATGCTAAACACATGTATGTGACCAATAACATTTGATTTCCTTTGAATTTGTTCTTAATGTTTTGTACACTCAGTGACAAGGACCCTCACAAAAACAGTCAACTAACTCTCACAAAAACATGACAATCAGTTAGTTTACGGTAGCATCTTGGTAGTGGTGCCACTGGTGGGTGTTATTGCACTTTGGTTCACAGGGCTGTGTTCTTCCTGTTGTGACCTCACAGAGGCCTCTGTCCCTGGGCTGCCCGCCTGGGACAGACCCCTCACATCTCCACACAAACAGCCCAGATAATTTGCAGTTGTGTTCCAAAGCAACACTTGTGTGTTCTTTTACAAGAATGACTAGCTATTTTCAGCTGGGTTTGATGTTGTGGAAAGGAGAGAGAGAAGGGGACCAGCTTGGGGAGTTAACCTAACATTAGAGTGTCTATAATGTCACAGGTCCATCAGAACAAAGTTTGAGGGGCCACCTCTGGCCCAACCAGATGTGGTTAGTAAAAGGGGGGCTACATTTCTAAAGAGAGAACCCTGTTCCATACATAGGATTCCGTACTTCCATCCATAAAAAGCCGGTGACATTCTAATCCCAACCCGGACGGCGTGTGAAGGGAGGCATTCCGTCCTTCCCGGTCCTAACCACCAGGGAAGGGTTGAAAGGTTGAGTGTTCAGCCCTATCCAGAGTTCAGAGGGAACGTCACCCGCAGGGCTGGAGCTGGAGGAGCTGCCGCCGCACCACGTTACCCATTGTGGCCACATCATTAGTAGGGAATGTGGAGCCGGGAACATCGTAACCCCAGTTTGTTTACTGCTGGGAGTGTGGGTGTGAATATACTGTACACAGAGTCAAGCCCGAGTCCAACCCAGGACGATCAGTACAATGTTCCATGTCTGTGTCTCAAATGGCACCCTGTTCCCTACATCAGTGTTTCCCGACCCCGGTCCTCCAGTTCCCCCAACAGTGCACAGTGTCGTTGTAGCCCTGGACAAACGCACCTCATTCAACTCATTGAGAGCTTGATAATTAGTTGACAAGTAGAATCAGGTGTGCTATTTTTTTTAAGTGTACTGTTGGGGGTACTGGAGTACCAGGGTTGGGAAACACTGCCCTACATAGTGCACTACTTTTGACCAGAGCCCTGTGGTTGTCCCTATGGGCCCTGGTAAAAAGTAGTGCACTATAAAGGGAATAGGGTTCCATTTGGGACACTCACTATAACGGATGTAAGAGGTATGGAATGCCTCTATGCAACATTTAAAAAATGAGCATAATTATGAAGTCTATAAAACTCATTCCAGTCCTGAGAGAAGAGAGAGCATGCTTGGTGTGGGGTAGGTCATCGTCATGTTTTACAGTTTTGGAGACGTCTCCAGAAGAATGTATGACACAACCGACAAATGATTTCACAGCATTACCTTGGTTTCCTGTTACAAGTCTTTTTTAACATGGGGACATTGTCTGGCTGTGTTTTTACTGCTGTTGGCCTTGGTAGCTTCTTCGTAATAATATTTTCCAACTTTAGTATGGTTGAGTTAGTGAGCAGTGAGTACAGGCTTGGTGTGGGTGGGGTTGGCGTTAGCCCCCTGCGATAGCTAGCACTACCCCAGTCCAGACAGCCCCCTTTTTAGAGACAGAGTGGGTCAAAGTAACAGTCATCATTAAAAAGCACCACACACTGATATGGAATGAATTATCTGTCAACCCTCACTCAATAGGAAAACAAATTGAAGAAGGGGGGGTGAGGGAAGGTGAGGGCGGTATGGGGCGGGGGCTGCAATTCCTGGGAGGTTGTCAACTGCCATTTTTACTGTGGGAAAGAGGGTTTTACGACTGGTTTAATATATTTTACAGCAATTCAAAAGAGTGGCGCTGACTGTAGTGGTTTTGCATATGGGCCTTTATGAAATCCTTTGTTATGGACGGCTCAACAGATATTGCCACTAAATTGCTGCCAGGCAGCCTCGCTCACTCACTCACTCTATCCTTCCTTCCTTCACCTCCCTCTCCTGTCTTTCTCTGACTAGCCCACGTGTCACCTCTCTCTCACTCACTCCCTACCTCCCTCCCTTTGAGGGCCTGGTACTAGTGTGAATGGAAACTTAATCAAAACGTGTGTAATTGCCACCATTTTGTAGTTGTCCCTGTAGGCTACTGCCCAGCCTGTCCAGTGTTGATATTAAACTGCCGACCATACAGTAAAATATCCCTACAGTATGACTATGGCTTGGGGAATAGAGATTTCCATGGCTGTCATAGAAGAGTAAGGCCAGGGAATAAAGACTAAATAAGTGTTATTAAAAGTTATTAAATTGACATGTATACTGTACAGAAATATAAACACAACGTGTAAAGTGTTGGTCCCATGTTTCATGAGCTGAAATAAAAGATCACAGAAATTTGACATACGCACAAAAAAGCTTCTTTCTCTCAAATGTTGTACACACATTTGTTTACATCCCTGTTAGTGAGCATTTCTCCTTCGCCAAGATAATACATCCACCTGACAGGTGTAGCATATCAAGAAGCTGATTAAACAGCATGATCATTACACAGGTACACCTTGTGCTGGGGACAATAAAAAAACACTCTAAAATGTGCAGTTTTGTCACACAACACAATGCCACAGATGTCTCAAGTTTTGAGGGAGCATGCAATTTGCATGCTGACTGCAGGATTGTCCACCAGAGCTGTTGCCAGAGTATTTAATGTTAATTTCTCTACCATAAGCCGCCTCCAACATTGTTTTAGAGAATTTGGGGCAGTACGTCAAACCGGACTCACAACCACAGACCACGTGTTTGGCGTTGTGTGGGCGAGTGGTTTGCTGATGTCAAGTGCCCCATGGTGGCGGTGGGGTTATGGTATGGGCAGGCATAAGCTAAGGACAACGAACACAATTGCATTTTATCTATGGTAATTTGAATGCACAGAAATACCGTGACGAGATCCTGAGGCCCATTGTCGTGCCATTCATCCGCCGCCATCACCTCATGTTTCAGCATGATAATGCACGGCCCCATGTCGCAAGGATCTGTACACAATTCCGGGAAGCTGAAAATGTCCCAGTTCTTCCATGGCCTGCATACTCACCAGACATGTCATCCATTGAGCACGTTTGGGATGCTCTGGATTGGTGTGTACGCCAGCGTGTTCCAGTTCCCAACAGTATACAGCAACTTCACACAGCCATTGAAGAGGAGAGGGACAACAGTCCACAGGCCACAATCAACAGCCTGATCAACTCTATGCATAGATGTGTCACGCTGCATGAGGCTAATTTAAATTAACTGATTTCCTTATATGAACTGTAAATCAGTAAAATTTTTGAAATTTTTGTGTTTATATTTTTGTTCAGTGTATTTCATAATTTTACATTATTCTCAATACGTCCTGAACTTTTCATACTGTACAGTTACTACAATACTAGCAATAATCCCACCTCTTCAGACCAGATTCTCTAGTCAGCCATACCTCATGACTGTGGAAAGACAAAGCCACCTTCGTTTTATATGGCTAGGGCCCTTACTTCATATCTGACAGTGTCCCCCAGGCACAGACCATATTAAACTGAGGGAAACTAGCCAACACTGAGTGAGCAATCTACAGTCCCTCCTTCCCTCACCTCCATGTTATTAAATTCACATCCATGTCTATCAAGTCTTACTTTGAATCGTACACGTCATTTTCCTGGTAAGAATCTGTAGTCAACGTGTATAATTACTTCTAATGGCTACCCTTCATCGCCGAAAGGAGAACCATTAGGGATGACTTTTCTACATCAGGTATTTTTTATTTATTTTACATAAGACTGTAAAAACACCAGGAAATCAGCTGTAAGTGATTTTAATTGAAGAAAACTTCCCACGGATAATAGAGACGTGATCGTATACAAACTTAACCAAGGTTTGAGAAATGATTATGTTTTAGTCAAATATTATATCCGTTTGGGCTTCTTGCGATCAATTTGCAGTCTACAAATTATTAGTAATTATGTTCAAACCCCCCCCGACCATCCGCTCAAGAAAGAAATCGTCCCGCAGCTGAATCTAGATGATGATCCCTGTTCTACATAGTACTAACATTAACAACCCAAGGAAAGCCTACTGTTCTCTGACTGACCGCGGAGAACAGCCAGCTAGCCAGAAGCTATAAAAGACAATGACTATTTAAGTCTAAGATGGATGAGGGGGAAATGAGACAGGCTAGGAAGCTATCTGTGATTGATTTATCCTCCTAGATGTGTGCCAGGCAGTAAGTATGGCCGCATAGCTGCATAGCCTACATTTCTCCTGGTCTGTAGACGCTGGTTTCTCTCTAGCCTCTTGCTGACGTTCCAGCGCCCCAGTATGGGTCACTGATCTCACGGTGCACATCTCAGCACTGCCTGGGGCACACAGCCATCATGGCACTGCCTGGGGCACACAGCCATACATGACACTGCCTGGGGCACACAGCCATACATGACACTGCCTGGGGCACACAGCCATACATGACACTGCCTGGGGCACACAGCCATACATGACACTGCCTGGGGCACACAGCCATACATGACACTGCCTGGGGAACACAGCCATACATGACACTGCCTGGGGCACACAGCCATACATGACACTGCCTGGGGAACACAGCCATACATGACACTGCCTGGGGAACACAGCCATACATGACACTGCCTGGGGAACACAGCCATACATGACATCATGGCTCACGCTTTCGGGATGATTTAAGAAGTCAGTTAGCTACTGACTCAGAAACAGTTTGCTCCTGATTCAAACAGGCAAACTGAATTAACACATTGCCAGGGAGACAGTTTGATACTGACTCAAACAGGCAAACTGAATTAACACATTGCCAGGGAGACAGTTTGATACTGACTCAAACAGGCAAACTGAATTAACACATTGCCAGGGAGACAGTTTGATACTGACTCAAACAGGCAAACTGAATTAACGCATTGCCAGGGAAACAGTTTGCTCCTGACTCAAACAGGCAAACTGAATTAACGCATTGCCAGGGAAACAGTTTGATACTGACTCAAACAGGCAAACTGAATTAACACATTGCCAGGGAGACAGTTTGATACTGACTCAAACAGGCAAACTGAATTAACACATTGCCAGGGAGACAGTTTGATACTGACTCAAACAGGCAAACTGATGAGCTAGCCAAACAGCAGCAGAGTCAGAGGTGTTACCGCATCGCATTAAAGGTGAATAGGGACTTAACACTGACCTGAGACCAGCCATTGGCCAGTGGGAGACGCACTGATGGAACGCACCAGACTGGTGTGGCCACGGTACACCTGTTAAGAGGATATATCATTAGGGTCATGATTGGTACTAACTTAATTTTCTTATTTTAGGATCATCACCCCATCTAGGGCCCTGTGTTTTACACAATCACGTGACATAGCAAGATTTTATAACAATACATGGACCTCTTCCACTTCAGGTAACTAGCAGCTAGCAGCAGTAAAATCAGATTTAAAAAACATAAAACAACACCTCACAAAGAGGACTGTGAAGACACACACACTATTCTTAGTAATGTAGTATTGTAACAGTGTAATGTAATAATGGAGTAATGTACATTTGTATAATGCACAATGTTTTGTTTGATGTAATGTTGTATCTCTGTTTGGACCCCAGGAAGAGTAGCTGCGGCCTTGGCAACAGCTAATGGGGATCCTAATAAAATACTAAATGATCCTGTATTTTAAGGCTTATCCAGAAATGACAATTAGACCAAACATGTAAGCAATTGTTTGAGGATGGTGCTGGACCATCTGAAAAGAAAAGGGAACAAGTTGATGAAAAAGCTTTAAACAAAAAGGTTAAAGTCCAGGCATGTCACATGATTGCGCAAAATACAGGTCCTTACAATGAGGTGCATTTCCAATAGAATATTCACAGCCGTTCCAGTGGTTGACCTACCAGGGACATGGTGGTGGGGAAGGGTTGCAGGTCCTTGGGTTTGGGCAGCTTGGGGATCAGATCTTCTGGATTCACATTCACCTGTGGAGACCATGTGAGATGAAAGGAAAGGTAAAGGGGGATACCTGGTCAGTTGTACAACTGAATGCATTCAACTGAAATGGTCTTCCACATTTAACCCCACCCCTCTGAACAGTGTTGAGGAACGAGTTGAGAACCACCCAACTGAAATAGAGGGGCCCTTCAAAATGAGCTGTACTTTTCTTTATGAGCATCTTCAAAATCAATGTACTATTTATCTAGACATTCAGGCAGGGTCTGTAGTCTCACCCTCATCTTGCGCTGGCGGGGGCACAGGTAGAGGTCGAGGCAGCGTTCAAAGCGCTCGTGGATGAAGCGGGAGAAGGCGGGCACGGCCCTCAGACAGGAGTGTTTCTGGGGGAGGAACGGGAGCTTCCTGTCCTCTGCATCCTGCTGCTCCCAAGCCAGTCTCTGACAGGGGGAGGAAGAACCAATGGTGGGTGAGTATACTGATGGCTGGTTTATATACTGATGAATGATTGGTCGGTATAATGATGACCGGTTTGTATACTGGTTAATAAATTGGTCTGTTTACTAATGACTGGTTTGTATACTGGTGAATGATTGGTCTGTATACTAATGACTGGTTTGTATCCTGGTTAATGATTGGTCTGTTTACTAATGACTGGTTTGTATACTGGTTAATGATTGGTCTGTTTACTAATGACTGGTTTGTATACTGGTTAATGATTGGTCTGTTTACTAATGACTGGTTTGTATACTGGTTAATGATTGGTCTGTATACTAATGACTGGTTTGTATCCTGGTTAATGATTGGTCTGTATACTAATGACTGGTTTGTATCCTGGTTAATGATTGGTCTGTATACTAATGACTGGTTTGTATACTGGTTAATGATTGGTCTGTATACTAATGACTATAGTTACAAGGAGGGAACTCGGGACCAAAACGCTACAGTTGTTCTATGCTGCCAATTGATCTGCTACTGTACAATTTTTGCCAATTACTAAGAGAATTTTGAGGTAAATTCTGATGTTGCAAAAAAATATTTCTGTCCAAGTATGTGTGTGCAGACAAGAACAGCACGTAATGCACTCCAACAAAGACTTTTATAATTATGCATAATAAATTGTGTGATGAATGAACTATTTACCTCTTCCTCTGTGAGCAGGTATTCAGGCGGGGGGTTGTAGGACTCCTCGTGTCCAGGCAGCCTCATCTTGGGGGCGGGGACGTGCATCTTGTGGCGCCCCAGGATGGCGTTGGGGTCCTCCTTGGCCCACAGGTCATAGTACTGAGGGGTGGTCTCTTTGGGTTTACGGGGCTTGATCCAACCCATCTTTATGGCATGGACCAGCTTTGAAACCTGGGAGAGAGAGAGACAGGCCAACAGTAGTGGTGAAACTAAAGTGCGTGTGTGTGTTTGCACAAATAATAATGTCCAAAAATGTAATTGCACAGCATTAAAAATGGGGAGAATGTGCTGCTTCGTTTAATATAAAAAACGAACTTGATCAATGAGTGGAATAAAACCAAACCGACATTAATAGAAGGTACCGGTGGGTTAATAAAGCTACGGTTTATAATGCAAGCAGGGAGGGGGGAGGGGGTTCTCTAATGGTATTGGTGGGTTAATAAAGTGGGCAGGGAGGGGGGGTCTAATGGCATTGGTGGGTTAATAAAGTGGGCAGGGAGGGGGGTTCTAATGGTATTGGTGGGTTAATAAAGTGGGCAGGGAGGGGGGTCTAATGGTATTGGTGGGTTAATAAAGTGGGCAGGGAGGGGGGTCTAATGGTATTGGTGGGTTAATAAAGTGGGCAGGGAGGGGGGTCTAATGGTATTGGTGGGTTAATAAAGTGGGCAGGGAGGGGGGTCTAATGGTATTGGTGGGTTAATAAAGCAAGCGGGGGGTCTAATGGTATTGGTGGGTTAATAAAGTGGGCAGGGAGGGGGGTCTAATGGTATTGGTGGGTTAATAAAGTGGGCAGGGAGGGGGGTCTAATGGTATTGGTGGGTTAATAAAGTGGGCAGGGAGGGGGGTCTAATGGTATTGGTGGGTTAATAAAGTGGGCAGGGAGGGGGGGTCTAATGGTATTGGTGGGTTAATAAAGTGGGCAGGGAGGGGGGGTCTAATGGTATTGGTGGGTTAATAAAGTGGGCAGGGAGGGGGGTCTAATGGTATTGGTGGGTTAATAAAGTGGGCAGGGAGGGGGGGTCTAATGGTATTGGTGGGTTAATAAAGTGGGCAGGGAGGGGGGTCTAATGGTATTGGTGGGTTAATAAAGTGGGAAGGGAGGGGGGTCTAATGGTATTGGTGGGTTAATAAAGCAAGCGGGGGGGACTAATGTCTGTAACCCTCCAATTTCAGAACCCCCCTTTATAACAAAATTTCACCTCTGCTTCCACTTGAAAACTATGAGGGATCATTACATTCTAATGCCACATGTGGGAGCAGTTAGGAGGCAAACTGGAGGCAATGTGAGCCTTTTCATTTTACTCCCACTATATACTGTAGTTACTGTTAATATAAATACAGATTTATAGCATAAAACATGAAGATGTGGAGTGAGCAGAGAGAGGAACAGAGAAGTAGACAGAGAGAAGTAGACAGAGAGAGGTAGACAGAGATAGAGAGTGCCAGACGGAGGGAGGGAGAGAGAGATAGGGAGGGAGAGAGAGATAGGGAGGGAGAGAGAGAGATAGGGAGGGAGAGAGATAGGGAGGGAGAGAGAGAGAGTGCCAGACAGAGAAGGAGAGAGAGAGTGCGAGAGAGACCGTACCTTCTCCTTCTCTATGAGTGAGGGGATGAAGCTGCGTTTGTCCTGCGGCCTGTTGGTCACCGGATGGATCATGACCTCGTTGGTGAAGAAGTCCACTGACGGCTAAAAGAAAAACAGCGTTTATGAGAGCGAAAGCGAAAAAAAGAGAGCGAGAGATCAAAGATGTGGGAAATTTAATAGACAGCCCAATTGACTGAACTGGAATCATTGGACCACCAAATGTTCAAGACAGGTAGCAGCTGATGACTGACTTAGGCTAGGATTTTCTTTATTTTATAGTTCTGGTGTTAAAAGTTTAAACAGTTGTTTTTACATTTTAGTTATTTTGCAGACGCTCTTATCCAGAGCGACTTACAGTAGTGAGTGCATACATGTTCATATTTGTTTGTACAGGTCCCCTGTGGGAATTGAACCCACATCCCTGGCGTTGTAAGTGCCACGCTACCAACTGAGCCACACGGGACTAAATGACTCATCTGTTGCTTGCTTTGCAGTGATCGGTTTAGTTTATATGCTTCTGTAATATCACTGGCATTAACACGAGACAGAGACAGAGAGACAGAGAGAGACAGAGACAGAGAGACAGAGAGACAGAGAGACAGAGAGACAGAGAGAGAGAGAGAGAGAGAGAGAGAGAGAGAGAGAGAGAGAGAGAGAGAGAGAGAGAGAGAGAGAGAGAGAGACAGAGAGGGAGACAGACAGACAGACAGAGACAGGCAGACAGACAGAGAGAGAGAGACAGAGTGTAAGAGAGAGAGAGAGAGACTGAGGCATTACACCCATGACACCATCTAGGTTCCAGACACTAAAGCAGTGCCTTCTGAATTCAGTGTGTGTGTGTGTGTGTGTGTGTGTGTGTGAGTAACCCAATTAAAACCTCTCCAGCAAACCCTGCTTATTGCAGTACAGGACAACTCTCTCCTCTCCAGACGTGGGTTCAAATACTATTTGAAATCTTTAACAGACTGAGCATTTGCTCCAGTCTGCCTGCAATGACAGGTGGGCGGGGTTTGCAATTGTGGAACATTTAAATTGGTTCCATTGCAACAAGCAAGCTCATTCAATCACAGCTAAAGGACCTGAAATGTATTCAAGTTGTATTTGAACCCATGTCTGCTTTCGACTGACTTGTTCCAAGTGGTGAGGAGAGCAGGGAGTACAGACGAGGTTTGGGTTATGTGAGGAACATAAGTAGTTAAAGAACTGTGGTCTAGTTTGACCTCTCTAATGGCTGGTATGCTGTAGTCATTATCTGCTCAGTCATTGAACAGAACAGGGCCGCAAGCCGTCGACACGTCATGTCAAAACTGGGTCATATTCAATAGGCACCAAACGGACTGAAACAGGGAGGGACTACTTCAACTTGAACCAATAAGAAACGTTTTCCGTTGCGAAACGTTTTGCTACGTTTGGCCGATGATGAATAGGACCCTGGTGCTGAGCAGCCTTGAGGGCAGTCATAACATGACCGAGTCGTCACCTCGTACTCGTTGAAGTTGACGTCGCCGAACTGGCCCTTCTGGAGGCGGTGTACCAGGTCCACCTGCTCGTCTGTCAGACGGATGTCTGAGGCCGTCGTCTTGTCATGGACCGTACGCCTGGAGGAGAGGGAGATGGAGGGATGGAGGGAGAGAGATGGGGAGAAAGAGAGAAGCCAGATGAGAAAATAGGTATACATATAGTATTTTCTCCCAGAGGTACACGAGAGAGAGAGAGAGCTCATCTTCCTCCTCCTCATCTCACCAGTAGTCTGGGTTCTCCATCTTGTCCAGGAACTCGTCCAGCTCGTCTTTGTTCCTGATTGGCTTAAAGATCTTCTTCCCGTCCAGGTCATAGCCGATGTGAGGGTAGTCCTGGTACCACTCCATGGGAATGTTGCCCACCGTGTTACGAATGTCCTGGGAGAGAATGGAGGGAGACAGAGAGAGAAAGAAAGAACCGTGTCAATAACTGTGTCGGAAAACACTTGAGGATGAGGTGTTTGTCTTAGCATTAGACGAGCTTGTGCAGAGGCCTTCATATCACTTTTCATAGAACCCCTCTGGCCTAGTGGAATACGTAGTGGATAATTGTACTCTGGGAGTAGAGTTTTTCTTTACCCTCATGAAAAGACCCTCAGGCTGGACTGGCCTGCAAACACTCTCACCCTCATCATCCTTTTCCTCCATTCATCTATGAATGCTATTGGCTGGATGAGGCCTGGGGCCCGGCAAGGTGGGTGGAGTACAGGAGCAGGCCTGGCCTGGTGAGAAATCCGGCATGGTAAAAATACCTCAGATCATTTCACAACCCCATTATATGACGATAGGAGTTATTAAACCAAATGGGTACAGTCTGAAAATAGAGATTTCTTTGTCTTAGAAATGACACACACACACAGACACACACACATGCGCTTTCACACACACACACAGACACACACACATGCGCTTTCACACACGCACACACAAACACAGACAGCTGAAAGCTCTCAGAACTAGTGAGCCACTCTTTAAAGTGGGGCCTGCACCTGTGAGTGATTTCAATAAAAACACCTCTACCAGATCCAATTAGCAGGGAGTGGGCAGCGGTGGCACGCTTTTTCTCACAGCCACAGCCAGCTGGGGAGACCCTCCCACACACACACACACACACACACACACACACACACACACACACACAGTGTCCATCCTCAAAGCCCCAAAACACACACACAGAATGGGCATCGGCACTAACTCTAGCTCCAGGTGACCCCTCGGAGGCTGAGAAGGTTGTGTTGTTGCTGTTGTGTGTTCAGGGTCACCATGGCAACGTGACAGTCAGGGAGCAGAAACTGGAGGAATACTAGCGTGACACCTACTGTCTGGAAACACAATCTAACTGGCCGGTTGTTAATGCGTGACCTCTATGACAGGTCATCCTGCCTTGCTAAGTCCAGACCTCTAGAGAGCAATCACGCCACCTCTGGAGGCTAAATGCTACTGCAAAAACAAAACATGTAGAATGGTTCTGTGTGACGGTTCGCTAACTCCATGCCTGACCTTAACCCTTCACCTAACCTTGTCACACACACAACCACACACACACACACACTCTCTCTCCATGTACACTTCTGCACTTGTTATTATTGATCCTGCTGCCAGCCACTTTTACCCCTGCTTACTTCAACATATCTACCTTAACTACCACCAGTATCCCTGCACACTGATATGATACTGCTACAGACCCTGTACATTCTCCTGTGGTTTTATTTATTGTGTGTTTGTATTTTATCTTATTGTCTTACCTTTGATATTAAATACTGCATTGTTGGGAAAGAGCATGCAAGTAAGCGTTTCACTGTACTGTTTACACCTGCTGTGTCCTGTGCACATGACAAATACACTTTGATTTGATATACACAGTGTACAAAACATTAAGAACACCTGCTCTTTCCATGACAGACTGACCAGGTGAATCCAGGTGAAAGCTATGATCCCTTATTGATGTCACCCCTGGCACCAATGCCTCCCTGCTTCACTGGGGCCTGGAAGACTAGAGGAGAGAGAGACAGTAACGGGGTCAACGACAGACAAAATGTTCCATTTGACGAGCTCCAGAATCACAGACAATTTTTTATTTTATTTTTGTCATTTAGCAGACGTGCTTATCCAGAGCGACTTACAGTTAGTGAGTGCATACATTTTTCCTACTGGCCCCCTGTGGGAATCGAACCCACAACCCTGGCGTTGCAAGCGCCATGCTCTACCAACTGAGCTACAGGAGGGCCTCTGGGCAAGAGAGAAAAGTGTTCCGGAGTGTTTCGGTCCGGGGGATCGAGTTTCGCCGAAGAGTGGGCTCTCACCTCCTCCAATGCACCGAGGGAGGAAGCTAGCGAAGCAAATGAGATTCAACGAGATGGGTTAGAATCGTGATTTATGGATTATTGTTTCCGATGTGTCGCCAGAATGTTGACTCCTGTTTTCTTAATCTCAACTTTCAAATGCAACAGTTTCTTTCGTTTTACTATGGTAAGGATGACTCCAATACATTGATATACACTACAGGGGAAAAGAAAAGAAAACAGACTAGCAGGCCTACATGACAACCGAATAGGCTTCAGCTGGAAATAATAGATTTTAAATAAGAACAAAATAATTTGATCCCGGAGTTGACAAGAGACACCAGGAGTTAGTGTGCTAACTAGCAACGAGAATCAACAGAAAACACAGAAGAACTGAGATCGCATACCCTACCATCACACAGTCATGACGTCAAGAGCGTTCTGTCCATTCATCATGGCCCTTTCATCCTGAACCAGAACGTAGGACTATTCTTATATTGACTGCCGAAGTAATTAGCTGGCTTTAGCACTTCCAAAAGGCTGCCTGTTGTCGCCTGCCTGGCTACTGTAAGGATGGGATGTCAGGACTGAGTGTCAGACTGTGATGATGGGAGTAACTGCTGGACTGGTCACTGCTATGGGCCTGAGAGGACTTTGACTGTCAAGACCAACACTTACAGCTGGACAGTCTGTGTGTGTGTGTGTGTGTGTGTCCAGACCAGGACACATGAGACTTGACTCTGTACAGAAAGAGGGAGACTCTGAAGCGCAGCACCTGCTTTCAATCGGCCAGACCAACACTGGGCTTTATTAAGTGTCAGTCAGCCGGACTGAGTTCTGGTAGGCTGAGGAGACTAAGATGGAGAATGTCATTAGATTGGACAGAGAGGCCTGCTGTGAATGGATCTCAATACACAAATACACTCACTTAAACATTGTGCTGTGGTGGGGGGAGGGGACAGGAGGGAGGAGGGGAGGGGACAGGAGGGAGGAGGGGAGGGGACAGGACTGAGGGAGGAGGGGAGGGGACAGGACTGAGGGAGGAGGGGGCAGGAGGGAGGAGGGGAGGGGACAGGACTGAGGGGAGGGGACAGGAGGGAGGAGGGGAGGGGACAGGAGGGAGGAGGGGAGGGGACAGGAGGGAGGAGGGGAGGGGACAGGAGGGAGGAGGGGAGGGGACAGGAGGGAGGGGGAGGGAACAGGAGGGAGGAGGGGATGGGACAGGAGGGAGGAGGGGAGGGGACAGGAGGGAGGAGGGGAGGGGACAGGAGGGAGGAGGGGAGGGGACAGGAGGGAGGAGGGGAGGGGACAGGAGGGAGGGGGAGGGAACAGGAGGGAGGAGGGGATGGGACAGGAGGGAGGAGGGGATGGGACAGGAGGGAGGAGGGGAGGGGACAGGAGGGAGGAGGGGAGGGGACAGGAGGGAGGAGGGGAGGGGACAGGAGGGAGGGGGAGGGAACAGGAGGGAGGAGGGGATGGGACAGGAGGGAGGAGGGGATGGGACAGGAGGGAGGAGGGGAGGGGACAGGAGGGAGGAGGGAATGGGACAGGAGGGAGGAGGGGAGGGGACAGGAGGGAGGAGGGGAGGGGACAGGACTGAGGGAGGAGGGGAGGGGACAGGAGGGAGGAGGGGAGGGGACAGGACTGAGGGAGGAGGGGGCAGGAGGGAGGAGGGGACAGGACTGAGGGAGGAGGGGAGGGGACAGGACTGAGGGAGGAGGGGGCAGGAGGGAGGAGGGGAGGGGACAGGAGGGAGGAGGGGAGGGGACAGGAGGGAGGAGGGGAGGGGACAGGAGGGAGGAGGGGACAGGAGGGAGGAGGGGATGGGACAGGAGGGAGGAGGGGATGGGACAGGAGGGAGGAGGGGATGGGACAGGAGGGAGGAGGGGAGGGGACAGGAGGGAGGAGGGAGGAGGGAGGGACAGGAGGGAGGAGGGAGGAGGGGACAGGAGGGAGGAGGGGACAGGAGGGAGGAGGGGATGGGACAGGAGGGAGGAGGGGAGGGGACAGGAGGGAGGAGGGAGGGGACAGGAGGGAGGAGGGGACAGGAGGGAGGAGGGGATGGGACAGGAGGGAGGAGGGGAGGGGACAGGAGGGTGGAGGGGAGGGGACAGGAGGGAGGAGGGGAGGGGACAGGAGGGAGGAGGGGATGGGACAGGAGGGAGGAGGGGATGGGACAGGAGGGTGGAGGGGAGGGGACAGGAGGGAGGAGGGGAGGGGACAGGAGGGAGGAGGGGAGGGGACAGGAGGGAGGAGGGGAGGGGACAGGAGGGTGGAGGGGAGGGGACAGGAGGGAGGAGGGGAGGGGACAGGAGGGAGGAGGGAGGAGGGGACAGGATGGAAGAGGGGAGGGGACAGGAGGGAGGAGGGGAGGGGACAGGAGGAAGGAGGGGACAGGAGGGAGGAGGGGATGGGACAGGAGGGAGGAGGGGATGGGACAGGAGGGAGGAGGGGACAGGAGGGAGGAGGGGAGGGGACAGGAGGAAGGAGGGGACAGGAGGGAGGAGGGGATGGGACAGGAGGGAGGAGGGGATGGGACAGGAGGGAGGAGGGGACAGGAGGGAGGAGGGGATGGGACAGGAGGGAGGAGGGGATGGGGCAGGAGGGAGGAGGGGACAGGAGGGAGGAGGGGATGGGACAGGAGGGAGGAGGGGATGGGGCAGGAGGGAGGAGGGGACAGGAGGGAGGAGGGGAGGGGGCAGGAGGGAGGAGGGGATGGGGCAGGAGGGAGGAGGGGACCAGGGCCTGTAGTTATAAAGCGTCTGAAAGTAGGAGTGGTGATTGAAGTGTGGCGAAGGCCTAATAACACCTCCAACAGTATTGGAAAAGGGACATATTTAGTTGGTGTTTCAAAATATGGTATGATCATCTTAAAACAATACCGGCTTAGACTTTTAGGGGTTAAAGTGCAGACTGTCAGCTTTAATTTGAGGGTATTTGCATCCATATCGGGTGAACCGTTTTGAGATTACAGTACTTTTTGTACATAATGTATTGTGTCATTTTGGAGTCACTTTTATTGTAAATAAGAATAGAATATGTTTCTAAACACTTCTACATTAACGGATAATCCTGAATGAATCGTGAATAATGATGAGTGGAAAAAGTTAAACGGACAAATATCATACAATAACATTACAATAACATTACAATAACAGGGGAGGTTAGCATTTTGGGGGGATTTGATATTTATGCCTCTGTATAATAATCTGAAACCCAACCAAAACAAACAGCAAATGCATCCAAAAAGTTTGTACAGTCACAACATTAATGTAGTCAGTTGTGTGCTAGGAATATGGGACCAAATACTAAACTTTTTACTACTTTAATACACATGTAAGTGAATTTGTCCAAATACTCTTGGTCTGTACCCCAAAAATGCTAACCTCCCCTGTTATTGTAATGTTATTGTAATGTTATTGTATGATATTTGTCTGTTTAACTTTTTCCACTCATCATTATTCACGATTCATTCAGGATTATCCGTTAATGTAGAAGTGTTTAGAAACATATTCTATTCTTATTTACAATAAAAGTGACTCCAAAATGACACAATACATTATTTAACATGAATTCCTATTGGACACAAAATAATCTGAAAAACAACCAAAACAAACAGCAATTGTATCTAACAAGTTTGTACAGTCACAAGCTTGATGTAATTATTGCGTCCTATTAATATGGGACCAAATACTTCACTTTTTACTACTTTAATACACAAGTGAATTTGTCCCAATACTTTTGGTTGCCAATAATGGGGGGAGACAATGTACAAAAAGTGCTGTACTTTCTAAACGGTTCACCCAATATGGATGACAGTCTGCACTTTACCTCATAGTCATTGAATCATTTCAAATCCAAAGTGCTGGAGTACAGAGCCAAAATAACAAACAATGTGTCACTGTCCCAATACTTTTGGAGATCACTGTATATTAAAACTTTACAAATGGTCTCAGGTTGATTCATTCTTTACAATGTTTCAGCTAGTGTGTCCCAGCCAGCCCACCCAAACCAGTGTCTTAATGAGATGAAAACATCAAAAGACACCTCAGCGTTCTCACAGATCTGACAGTTGAACGCAACGTGACACCCCTCGTTTTCAGTAGGACCTGCTCTTAAAGAGGTCCTTGTGACCGCCTTCATTTCCAGGGTGTATGTGTGTGTGTGTGTGTGACCACCTCCCTCAATACTGGGGCCACACCATTGGTACCACAACACTGGGTAAGTCAACCAGCCTGATCACTGTACAGCCCTGTCATGACTATTATGAAGTAATATATCATATGAGAACTGAGAATGTTTAGCCACCTCTTTCTGTAAAAGCATAAGGCCATCACTTCTCACAGGCTTACAGGGAGAGACAAAACATGAGGACAGGTGATGACAACTTGAAATAAGATAGGACCAACATGGCGATCATAACTGAATCATGACTTCGATGGTACTTGGCTCAGCTCCCAGTAAGGGTATAGCATGCTTCCAGACAAACTGATGCATCGAAAAACTCAGCTTTTCAATGAGAGCAATATGTTTGAGGAATGCATCACTACCATCCATCTGTGCACTGACTGTATGTGTTTTGGTTTGAAACCGGTCTCAGGAAGCAAAGGAAAATCATGACAAACATGCCAAACTGGGTTTAGAATAACTGTCAAGAACTTGAATGGGACAGCATTTGCAATAAGAACAGCATTCTAAGCGTGCCTTCATCCACAGCGCTGATTATGCCGACCGTGATGCCAGGCCGACAGGGCTCATGGCTGACATGAGGTGGCACAAAGCCTGCCATAGACAGGCCAACAGACTCTACCAGGTCCCAAAACCTCACAACCATCTACTAAAATAAGGAAAGACAGACAGAAAGAAAGAGGGAGAGAGAATGAACGAGAAACAGAGGGAGAGAAATAAAGCAAGAGAAGGAAAAGAGAAGAGTGAAAGAGAGATGAATGGTAATCATTCAATATATCTAGTCCCTTAGTGTGAATCCTAATCTGTTCCTCCTAGCCTGCAGCTTTGGTTAGGGTCCCCAGCCTGCAGCTTTGGTTAGGGCCCAGAGACTGCAGCTTTGGTTAGGGCCCCTAGCCTGCAGCTTTGTTAGGGCTCCGAGACTGCAGCTTTGGTTAGGGCTCCGAGACTGCAGCTTTGTTAGGGCTCCGAGACTGCAGCTTTGGTTAGGGCTCCGAGACTGCAGCCTTGGTTAGGGCTCCGAGACTGCAGCTTTGGTTAGGGCCCCACACTATAGCTTTGGTTAGGGTCCCCAGCCTGCAGCTTTGGTTAGGGCCCCGAGACTGCAGCTTTGGTTAGGGCCCCTAGCCTGCAGCTTTGTTAGGGCTCCGAGACTGCAGCTTTGGTTAGGGCTCCGAGACTGCAGCTTTGTTAGGGCTCCGAGACTGCAGCTTTGGTTAGGGCTCCGAGACTGCAGCTTTGGTTAGGGCTCCGAGACTGCAGCTTTGGTTAGGGCCCCACACTATAGCTTTGGTTAGGGTCCCCAGCCTGCAGCTTTGGTTAGGGCCCCGAGACTGCAGCTTTGTTAGGGCTCAGAGACTGCAGCTTTGGTTAGGGCCCAGAGACTGCAGCTTTGTTAGGGTCCCCAGCCTGCAGCTTTGGTTAGGGCCCCCAGCCTGCAGCTTTGGTTAGGGCCCCCAGACTATAGCTTTGGTTAGGGCCCCCAGCCTACTCTTTGGAGGGGTAAGCTGGTGCTGCTGTCAGAGAGCAGACCAGCTGCGGTTGGTGGAGGAAAATCCAGAGGTCTGTCTCTCTCTCGCCATAGGGAAGGAAGGAGCGCGTCTCACTTTTTCCGCTCCTCCGTGCCGCTGACCTCTTCCTCCTCACTGTGGCTGGAATTCCTTGACTGCAGGAATAACAGGAGGATTGCAGCATGGAATTTGGGGAAGAGTGTGACTTCATCCTTCTTTACAAAAATAAAGATATGACTTTTGTATTTTTTTATGGTCAAGAATACTAATAATTAGGCACCCCTTTTGCTTGTTATCCCAGTGGTAATATAGCCTAGCGCAGTCAGTGTGCATTTGAAAGCCATTGATTGATAGTAGTCTACAGATCAACACACATTTGGACACCGAGGATGGCCAAAAAGCAACTGACAGCACATCTGGAAGGCAAAGTAAAATCACAGCAGCCAGGAACTAGCCTATAACTAAGAATATTCCAATATTGGTGGAATAGCCTTATTGAACAAATGTGACCCGTTTCAGGAAGCTAGGCGTATGTCTCACGTCACTACCTCACAGGAGAGACAGTTGAACGTCTTTAAAAAAAATCTAAATGCGTTTTTCGGCAGAAATACTTTCTGGAACATGTGAACTTTCATGTGGCTTAATAACAAACTTTCCATCTGTAAATACGAATAAAACCTTCTCGCTAGCCATGATTGGCTGAGATAATGGATGGGATGGACATGCTGGGAAATGAGTTTGGATTAGTCTGCCATGTAGCATGCTTCTGTCTATAATGTGAGCTGCTCAGTACGTGTTCATAGTTCATCCTTTCTACCGCAGCGTTTTGGAAAGAGTTAGCCATCGAGAACTACAAAAGTTTTGCAACTTTTCTCAACAACATTGAAGCCCTGAATTGAGCAGGTGCTATCAACAGATCAGTTAGAAAAAGTTGTGATGGGCTACTTTCTGCACACCCCACGGTCAGTGTGAACCGGAGTGACTTCATACAACACAGTGGCTTGTAAAAGTATTCACCCCCCTTGACATTTTTCCTATTGTGTTGCCTTACAACCTGGAATTAAAATGGATATTTTGGGGGTTTGTATCACTTGATTTACACAACATGCCTACCACTTTGAAGATGCAAAATATTTTTATGTGTGAAACAAACAAGAAATAAGAAAAAAAAAAAAAAAAAAATTGAGCGTGCATAACTATTCACCCCCCCTTTGTAGAGCCACCTTTTGCAGATATTACAGCTGCAAGTTTCTTGGGGTATATCTCTATAAGTTTGGCACATCTAGCCACTGGGATTTTTGCCCATTCTTCAAGGCAAAACTGCTCCAGCTCCTTCAAGTTGGATGGCTTCCGCTGGTGTACAGCAATCTTTAAGTCATACCACAGATTCTCAATTGGATTGAGGTCTGGGCTTTGACTAGGCCATTCCAAGACATTTAAATGTTTCCCCTTAAACCACTCAAGTGTTGCTTTAGCAGTATGCTAAGGGTCATTGTCCTGATGGAAGGTGAACCTCCGTCCCAGTCTCAAATCTCTGCAAGACTGAAACAGGTTTCCCTCAAGAATTTCCCTGTATTTAGCACCATCCATCATTCCTTCAATTCTGACCAGTTTCCCAGTTCCTGCCAATGAAAAATATCCCCACAGCATGATGCTGCCACCACCATGCTTCACTGTGGGGATGGTGTTCATGGGGTGATGAGAGGTGTTGGGTTTGCGCCAAATATAGCGTTTTCCTTGATGGCCAAAAAGCTCAATTTTAGTCTCAGCTGACCAGAGTACCTTCTTCCATATGTTTGGGGAGTCTCCCACATGCCTTTTGGCGAACACCAAACGTGTTTGCTTATTTTTTTCTTTAAGCAATGGCTTTTTTCTGGCCACTCTTCCGTAAAGCCCAGTTCTGTGGAGTGTACAGCTTAAAGTGGTCCTATGGACAGATACTCCAATCTCTGCTGTGGAGCTTTGCAGCTCCTTATCTTTGGTCTCTTTGTTGCCTCTCTGATTAATGCCCTCCTTGCCTGGTCCGTGAGTTTTGGTGGGCGGCCCTCTCTAGGCAGGTTTGTTGTGGTGCCATATTCTTTCCATTTTTTAATAATGGATTTAATGGTGCTCCGTGGGATGTTCAAAGTTTCTGATATTTTTTTATAACCCAACCCTGATCTGTACTTCTCCACAACTTTGTCCCTGACCTGTTTGGAGAGCTCCTTGGTCTTCATGGTGCCGCTTGCTTGGTGGTGCCCCTTGCTTAGTGGCGTTGCAGACTCTGGGGCCTTTCAGAACAGGTGTATATATACTGAGATCATGTGACAGATCATGTGACACTTAAATAAAGTCCACCTGTGTGCAATCTAACTAATTATGTGACTTCTGAAGGTAAATGGTTGCACCAGATCTTATTTAGGGGCTTCATAGCAAAGTGGGTGAATACATATGCACGCACCACTTTTACATTATCAATTTTTTAGACTTTTTTGAAACAAGTTATTTATTTATTTTTACTTCACAAATTTGGACTATTTTGGGTATGTCCATTACATGAAACCCAAATAAAAATACATTTAAATTACAGGTTGTAATGCAACAAAATAGGAAAAACGCCAAGGGGGATGAGTTAAATGGTTCCAGTGTCCCGTGAAGCGTTCATCCATGAAAACTGGTAAGAGTCTAGCTACATTTTCAGATATTATAAGTTTAATTTTGTCTGAGTCGTTTTCATTGCAAGTTAAAGCTTACTGTTCGCTAGCTAGCGAACGTTAGCTTGCTGGCTCGCTAGCTAAGGTTACATGTATAATCTGTGAAGTAATATTATTAGAATCAGACCTCCATTTGCATTGCTAGTTATAGTTATTGCTAGTTATAGTTATAGCTAGCTAACATCGAACCTAGTTGGTTATTTTTAGCTACCTGCAGATTCACACTACAGCTATGACAATGTTTGTATTGGTAATAGTAGTAGTTGGGATTATGCTAGTTCATTGTCTAGCTAGCTAGCTACATGTCTAAACAAGAGACTCCACTTCGCCACATGATTACATGACCCATCAAGTTAGCCAGGTGTGTCTGGGGCTGATTACGGCCATCTATTGTATTTCATGAACACGTGTACATGTCTACACAAGTTACCCATCCACTTAGGTAGATGTGGCTGGGGTTTGGTTATAGCATTTCTTTCACATGACCCATCAATTTAGACAAGTGTGTCTGGGTAAGCATCATCTAATATTTATAAAATATTTTTATCTGGACACTTTCTGTTTTTGATATTGCTAGCAAGTAACCATTTCACTGTACCGTTTACTCCTTCTGCATCCTGTACATGTGATAAATACATTTAGATTTTATTTGATATAGTGTGTGTTTACCAGAGACGGTACTGTGAACAATAACACAACCTGCACCAAAGTCAGATTAGGATATAGGCCAAGGACTAGATAGTGTATTTTTACCTGAAGTTTTTCCTTATTGTAGGCTACTACTTTCACCACTTTTAGTCTTGAAATCGTTGGTTGTTTACTACACTATTCACTCTGTTCTGGCCTCACATGTGAATCCTTAAAGAGATGGGTGGGGCTAAGGCTTAAGAGGGTGTGAACGATGTTGAATGGGTGTGGACAAAGAAGAGCTCTTCAGTAGGTATAACAAAACATTCAAGGGCCATTTTCTCAAAAGTGGGGTTACAAGTTCATACATTTTCAAAGCAGAATTACTTTCCCATTGTTCCTCAACTGCAGTGTATGACATACCATTTTCTAGCTCTGAGACTCTACTTTTATCCAATGAAGAAAAAAAAAAAAAGATTTCAAATTTTTCTACATAGGACCGAATCCAGGTGGTGGGTCACAAATAGAAAGGTGTGCACATTTTATACGGGATGTGGATGGAACAAGGAGCCTATGGAGTTGTTATATGAGAAAGGGGGCATCTAAACAAACAGAATAGTCAGTGAGAAGAGGACCAACACATAATGGGACAGTACATGCAGACTAGTTATATAACAGTACCCAGGCTTCCTCCCAGTCCGTCTAGCTGATCAACAAAAACACATTTGGTTTGTATCCCATTTGATAACTTAATGAGAGCTCATTCCCACCATCGTAATTTTCAAGTTGGTCTAAAACAAAAAGATGACTGACTTATACCGAACAAAAATATAAAACGCAACAATTTCAACAATGTTACTGAGTTACAGTTCATATAAGGAAATCAGTCAATTGAAATAAATTAATTAGGCCCTAATCTATGGATTTCACATGACTGGGCAGGGGCGCAGCCATGGGTGGGCCTGGGAGGGCATAGGCCCAGCCAATCAGAATGGGTTTTCCCCCACAGAAGGGCTTTATTACAGACAAAAATACTCCTCAGTTTCATCAGCTGTCCGGGTGGCTGGTCTCAGACGATCCCGCAGGTGAAGAAGCCGGATGTGGAAGTCCTGGGCTGGCGTGGTTACACGTGGTCTGCAGTTTTGAGGCCGGTTGGACTTACTGCCAAATTCTCTAAAACGACGTTGGAGGCAGCTTATGGTAGAGAAATGAACATTCAATTCTCTGGCAACAGCTCTGGTGGACATTCCTGCAGTCAGCATGCCAATTGCATGCTCCCTCAAAACTTGAGACATCTTGTGCATTGTGTTGTGTGACAAAACTGCACATTTTCTTTCTTCTTTTTTTCTTTTTAGAGTGGCCACATTTTAGAGTGGCCTTTTATTATCCCCAGCACAAGGTGCACCTGTGTAATGATCATGCTGTTTAATCAGCTTCTTGATATGCCACACCTGTCAGGTGGATGGATTATCTTGGCAAAGGAGAAATGCTCACTAACAGGGATGGAAATAAATGTGTGAATAAAATTTGAGAGAAATAAGCTTTTTTTTTTTTTACATTTCTGATATCTTCTATTTCATCTCATGAAACATGGGACCAACACTTTACACGTTGCCTTCAGTATAGTCTAACACTAGAGAATCAAATCACATTTTATTGGTCACATGGTCGCCGAATACAACAGGTGTAGACTTTAATGTGAAATGCTTACTTACCAGCCCATTCCCAATAATGCAGTTAAAAGTAAATAATATTTGCTAGAGAGAGTGTGTGTGGGATGATTGATGTAGGATTTACGGTAGAGGACGAGGTGTGCGTTTCTGATTTAGACACTAGAGAAGTAGAAGAGAGAGAGAGAGTGTGTGTGTGTGTGTGTGTGTGTCTGATTTAGATTACACCAGCGAACGAGGAGACTTTTCTGTGCATTCTTGACTAAATCCCAGGGTTCCTTTCCTCTAGTCAGACAGAAATGACATCACTAATGTACCCATTATTCCACTAGGCAGAGAGAGAGAAAAAAACCTCCATATTGCTCACTCACAACCACTTATTTAAATGGACTATAACCTGAGTCTGTCTAGACAGCGGGGGGAAGCAGACTGGCTCATTGCTACCAAATGCATCAAAGTGCTCCAATGAGCCCTTCTCTTAACGCCTGCTAGTCCTTTCCACAGAGTGAGCACGGCTCCAAGCCAGACTGAAGCGCCCTTCGAAAAACAAAAACAGCTATAGCACCTTTTACATACACTGAACAAAAATATAAACGCAACAATTTCAACGATGTTACCGAGTTACAGTTCATATAAGGAAATCAGTCAATTGAAATAAATTAATTTTGCCCTAATCTATGGATTTCACATGACTGGGAATACAGATATGCATCTGTTGGTCACAGATACCGTTTTTAAAAAAAAGTATGGGCGTGGATCTGACAGTCAGTCAGGTGTGACCACCATTTGCCACATGCAGCGCAACATATCTATTATGCATAGAGTTGATCAGGCTGTTGATTGTGGCTTGTCGAATGTTGTCCCAATCTTCAATGGCTGTGTGAAGTTGCTGGATATTGGCGGGAAATGGAACACGCTGTCGATCCGTTGATGTCTGTTGAGTATGCAGGCCATGGAAGAACTGGGACATTTTCAGCTTCTAGGAATTGTGTACTAAATGACGTAAATGTAAATGTAAATGTGTACAGATCCTTGCGACATGGGGCCAGGCATTATCATGCTGAAACATGAGGTGAATGGTGGCGGCTGAATGGCACGACAATGGGCCTCAGGATCTCGTCACGGTACCTCTATACATTCAAATTGCCATTGATAAAATGCAATTGTGTTCATTGTCCGTAGCTTATGCCTGCCCATACCATAACCCCACCGCCATCATGGGGCACTCGGTTCACAACGTTGACATCAGCAAACCGCTCGCCCACAGGACGCCACACACGTGGTCTGCGGTTGTGAGGCTGGTTGGACGTACTGCAAAATGCTCTAAAACGACATTGGAGGCGGCTTATGGAAGAGAAATTAACATTAAATTCTCTGGCAACAGCTCTGGTGGACATTCCTGCAGTCAGCATGCCAATTCCACGCTTCCTCAAAACTTGAGACATCTGTGGCATTGTGTTGTGTGACAAAACTGCACATTTTAGAGTGGCCTTTTGTTATCCCCAGCACAAGGTGCACCTGTGTAATGATCATGCTGTTTAATCAGCTTCTTGATATGCCACACCTGTCAGGTGGATGGATTATCTTGGCAAAGGAGAAATGCTCACTAACAGGGATGTGAACAAATTTGTGCACAAATTTGTGCACATTTTAGAGAAATAAGCTTTTTGTGCGTATGGAACATTTCTGGCATCTTTTATTTCAGCTCATGAAACATGGGGCCAACACTTTACATGTTCCGTTTATATTTCTGTACAGTGTAGTTCATAGTGTTATCACAATGTGGACTAAAACCAAGTGCCATTATCAAAAGCATCAACCTTCTGGCTAGTAGAGCGTTAGAGGATAGGCAGATTAGTAGACCAACATGATTATCTGTTCTGTCGTGGGAAATGAAGTGGTCAGTGGTGCCATCCAGAATCAGACAGAGGTGATTTTGATGTCAGAGGGGGTCATGACCTTTAGGCTCTCATTTATCTCTGCGATGGAAAGACACTCTACACACATGTACATTGTAATATTGTTATATGGTGGTATTATACATTTTGTATTGTAGATATGTAGTGGTGTAATAATGTTATATGATGTAAGTGACTTAATGTGTTTGGACCCCAGGAAGAGTAGCTGCTGCCTTGGCAGTGGCTAATGGGGATCCCTAATAAAAACAAAAATACTAGCCTATCACTCTCACTCTCTCTGGTTTCCTCTCTGATGGAAAGACACTAGCCTATCACTCTCTCTGGTTCTCTCTCTGATGGAATGACACTAGCCTATCACTCTCTCTGGTTCTCTCTCTGATGGAAAGACACTAGCCTATCACTCTCTCTGGTTCTCTCTCTGATGGAAAGACACTAGCCTATCATTCTCTCTGGTTCTCTCTGATGGAAAGACACTAGCCTATCACTCGTCTGACTGTGACTTTCATCTCCAGGAAAGAAGGAATGATAGTCTAAGGTCACAGGGATGGCTGATGTCTCAGTCCTTCCTCCAATCCACTGTGTGTCATAGAGAATGAATCAGCCCCGTACCCAATGACTCAGTGGAATCAGCAAATCATGAACGCATGTATGTGACTGTCCGTTAGAAATATCTCACAGTCTGAAGACTATCTACTGTTCAGTCTAGCTTGGGTTGCACAATTCCGGTAACTTTCCCAAAATTCTTAGGTTTTCAGAAATCCTGGTTAGAGGTTTCCTGATTTCACGCTTATTCCCCCCTGATTCCAGGAATCCTAAGGCCAGGATCTCATGAAAACCTGGGAATATTTGGAATAAATGTTGACCTCTACCTTTAGCCTACTTATTACTATGACTATGACTACTGAAAACCAAAGGTCTATGTCTATCAATGAGACGGAGGTTGGAGGGATGGCGTTCCTGTCTGCAACATAGCCACATCACTACTCAGAAGAGAATTCCCTTCACTGTATTACCCGAAACCAACACACCTCTTTAGCTACCCTCCTTTCCTTCCCTCCCTCCCTCCCTCCCTAGCCAGGCTGCTGTCACTTGGGACCACTAGTCTGGAAGTTGTTTTTGGACCAGGAGCCACATTCCTGGAAGACATGCAGCATTCCCGGCTCTCCGGCAAGGCAAAATCCTGGAAGCTGATTTATTGGGGGAGAATTCTCGAAAATAGCTTCCCTTAAAATAAAGTGACTGGACTGTGGGTAACTGAGACAAACTAGTGAACAAACTCTGGCTGGGCACAATATTTCCCGCTTGACATCACTTCTTCCCAACAACCTACCCAACTAAAGTCAATTTCTCCTTTTGGATCCTGTAGGCTGTAGCCGGACCTGCTCAGTATAGCAGAGTGGAGGAGCCTGGATTTTAGACGAGTGGCTCTGCATATGAAAGATGCTTCTGCTGGTCCCTGGAGAAAAGTCTAAGGATTCTCCCGGGGGTGTCCCACCCCCTCCCATCTCTCCACCCCTTCGCACCGTCCCAAGTCCCTCCCCTAAGAGGATGTAGCCGTGTAGCCAAAGCAGGTTTAGCCATAAGTTCTGCTCTGGTCCGAGGCGTTTCCTCTGCCATTTTCACAGCCCTCCGGACTGCTGTCTGTCTGTCTTTCTATCTCAGAGTCAGAAACACACGTCTGGATATGGCCACCCACTGCTACCGCAGCTTCACTTGAACAGGTCTGTTTGATGTGTCTGTCCACTAAGTGATTTCAGAACTGCCTCAAAGTCATTGCGCAACCCATTGACGCTGTCCAGATGACTTATTAGCAATAAAAACACCACTCAGCAAGTGGATCCATTGGTTCCCCAAGTTTTTTGTTAGCTTTTCTGGACATCATTTATTTACCTTTATTTCAACAGGGAAGTCAGAGACTAAAGTCTCTTTTGCAAGCGAGCCCTGCACAATACAAAAATGAACATCAATAGGCAAGTATAGACAAACATAGACAATATAAAAAGACTAGAAAAACACCAGCAAATCAGCTCCATGATACTTTTTATTTTGTGATTGTATATAAATGTAACCAAGGTTTGAAATGATTATGTTTTATTATGTTCCGGCTCCCTGACCATACGCTCAAGAAAAAAATCGTCCCGCGGCTGAATCTAGTTGATGATAAATTAGTCTAGTGGATCCATTCACAAAACAGTTCTGTCAATTGAATTAGTTCTGGTTCAGCGAACAAATTGTAATGCTGACTTCAACTACTATAGAACTCAACTGATCCTGCTGACAGTTTCTCAAGTCCAACCCACTGGTCAGAGTTTCTGCACTGGAAAAAAGTTCTGGACCAACTGACGTCATGGTTCCCCAGTAACGACAGGGGCACATCATGATAACCCAGATATGATGGATGTTCTGAGAACTAAATTATCCCATGACAGTTTGTCAAACTAAGCTGCTATCCTGATTTAACACGTTCAAAAAAAAGGGACTGACGGGGTGGAGGGGGCCCATATGAATGACAACAGGAATCAGGACCAGTCCCCTAGCTAGCTAATGCTTTCACCAGCTGACGAGGGGGCGGAGGGGTGGTGGGAGGATGTGCCGGTTGGTGCTGCAGGTTTTGCGGTCCGGGTTCCCTGGGCCCTGTACAACCACATAGGTCTATTAGCAAAGTGTGTTTGATATTTCAGACGTTTATGGATGTGTCTGGGGGGGTAGCGTTACAGCACCTGTACCCCCCCCCCCACCCCACACACACACACCAGCCAGTGGCCCTGTCTGTATGTCTCGGAGGCTGAGGAGAACGAGACCCTCCAGGGAACCGATGAGAACGAGACCCTCCGGGGAACGGGACATTACATTTACGTCATTTAGCAGACGCTCTTATCCAGAGCGACTTAAAGTTAGTGAGTGCATAATTTTTTTTCATACTGGCCCCCCGTGGGAATCTAACCCACAACCCTGCCGTTGCAAGCACCATGCTCTACCAACTGAGCTACACGGGGCCCATCACGCAGACCGTGATAATAAACAGCAACTAGCCATTGTCACCTTTCCTTTTAACAGTACAGAAATATACACAGTTACTGCACATCCTGTGGACAATCATCCTTTCTCCTACTCTGTCGATTGGTGCAACTTACAAGCGGTTAACTGGGCAGGGTTAGAGTCAATGCCATTTCATTTAAGTCAATTCAGGAAGTAAACTGAAATTCTAATTCCAATCTTTCTCATGAAAAAGCTGTGAGGAAAATTTGAATTAGAATTTCAGTTAGAGACCCTCTGGGGAACAGATGAGAAGAGAACCTCTGGGGAACAGAGGAGAACGAGACCCTCCAGGGAACGAGACCCTCCGGGGAAAAGAGGAGCTGTCTTACTGTTGCCTAGTGATAGACAGTTACTGTAGAAGACACAGACATCCATAGAGAAAAGCAAGTCAACAGCGTTAATCATATCCACATTATCCTATTAAGACATGAGTCTTGGTTTGCAAAAGAAAACACAAAAGCAATCATTTAGAAGATTATGAATAACTAGTCTAGTACTGTGGGAATGCTACATTAGGCCCTAAATCTGTAAAAATCTGTGAGGCGATCTTTTTGTGAGAAATTACACTGGTCAATGAAAACATTTATAAAGTATTAATAAAGTATTAACAGCACTCACTTTAGATTAGGGGACTGCAAAAACACTTTACTAATGAATAGTAAATGGTTCATAAATGTGGGAATGATCATTAATTAAAATGGTGAACACAATTTATAAAATGCCTTATAAATGGTTTATTATGGACCCTTAAAATAAAGTGTTACATGACCCCATATCTATCGGATCTGATCACTTGTGCTGAAAGTCCTCGCTCTGCAGGACTACGCTCTGCAGGTGCAGCACTACACTCTGCTGTAAGACGCTCTGCTGCACTACGCTCTGCAGGCGCAGCACTACGCTCTGCTGCACTACGCTCTGCAGGTGCAGCACTACGCTCTGCAGGTGCAGCACTACACTCTGCAGGTGCAGCACTACACTCTGCTGCACGACGCTCTGCTGCACTACGCTCTGCAGGTGCAGCACTACGCTCTGCAGGTGCAGCACTACGCTCTGCAGGTGCAGCACTACACTCTGCAGGTGCAGCACTACACTCTGCAGGTGCAGCACTACACTCTGCAGGTGCAGCACTACACTCTGCTGCACGACGCTCTGCTGCACTACGCTCTGCAGGTGCAGCACTACGCTCTGCAGCACTACGCTGGACTGATGGAAAACCAGCCACACATTTCTCCTCATTTTATTTTCCATGACTGAGGCAACTTTATTAGACCGGGAGTATTTTCTTTCTTCAAAGCCAAAGTTTAAAATTGTCACAAATGTCCCCTTTTATTTTATATTTTATCACGCATGTCATAAAAATATATATTTTTTACAGGGACATCGCATTACTTCATCTTTAGTCTTCCGATCGCGCTCCTGTGGCCTTCTGATGAGAACCACGACCATCCGTCTCCACCTCAACCGTACCAGTGACCATGTTATCCAAGCATTCATAATAAACCGGAACGGCCTTGAATGCGGTCTCTGCGTGTTTTTAGCCTCCTGATCTGCCTGTGCGCTGTGTCATCACTATGCTTCTACTTCTTAACAACTGATATCTGAGGCCGTCATGACCATGACACGTTTCCACTTCTATTGCCTATTGGGAATAACAGCCAGTAGACTAGGCTGCGCAGTCACATTGTCTGTAATATAAAGAACGCCCTGTATGAGCAACTTCTGAGTTGGGATTGGACGCATTAGAGCATAACTAGTGAGGGGGTTTGAACTTCGAAAATTGCTCTGCTTGCTTGGAACGGTTGGCCATCTTGTTCACACACACACAAAAAAAAAATGTAGTTAAATGAAATGAATCTGTGGGTGCAACTACTTTTAATGATTTATTGGGGCAAATTATACTGTATAAGCAATATGAGAGTGCAGAGCTTTAAAGTCTGCAAAAAGTGTTAGAAATCTTAAAGTCCTGACGTTTTCAGATATGATTTATAATTGTGTCTGCGGCATCCATGTTTTTTTTGTATTTTTTCAGTTGCTTTAGTGGGCCTAATTATACGGGCACTGCCAGGCTGGTTGGTTTGGGCAGGTCCTCTTTGGTCAGTTCAATTGACGTCACACATACAGCAGCCATGCATTGAAGCTGAAGATTATGTACATTCATGGTTACTTGGTTTAGCTACTCGCCTACTTGGAGATATGGTTGGTTTTCCGCCTGGACACAGATTGAGCCTAGTCTTGGACTGAAAAGCAATGGAAAAGCTCCATTAAAAAGTTCACTTAAGTGGGTAGCAGTTGGAGCCCAGCTCCTTTAGATGGGCGCTTTCTGAAGCCCATTCTTCAGCGTATAGCTAGATATGCTCACTGGGCACAGGCATGTGAGTGACGTGCCATGTGGAGACGCAGCAGAAGCCTGCCTCAGCCTCCTCTCTCTCTCCACAAATGTAGGTTTGCATTTCCCTCTAATGGGATCATTTATAATCCCAGTAATCTTTACTCCACTAAAGGAATCTAACCACCCCTACACTTTCCACTCAGCCCATCCAGAACAGGATGATGCGCCTGCTGAAAGAATGCGTGCAAACGTGTGTTACTGTGTGTGTGTGTGTGTGCCTGTACGATGTGGCTGTGTGTATAATGTGTGTGGAGTGACCCTGTGCGATGTGTGTTATAGAGTGTGTGTGTTGTGTGTGAGCGAGTGTGTGTGTGTGTGGTTTCCGTGAGTGGCAGCAGCACGCAGCCCATTAGAGCAGCACCCACTAACAGCCTGCTGGAAACATCTGATCGGAAAATGACCATGGAATAACATCCAATACCCAAGAAGCATGCATAGAATAATATGTAAAAATCAACACAGGCATAGAAAACTCTGGGGGAAAAGATTGTCACATAACTACTACTTCAGGTCCATTTAAGGGTCTGGTGCTTGCAGCAAGCAAGATCCTTCTGGTAAGAGATATACAGTGCCTTTGGAAAGTATTCAGACCCCTTGATTTTTTCCACATTTTGTTACGTTACAGCCTTATTATAAAATTGATTCCCCCCCCCCCTCCCTCAATCTACACACAATACCCCATAATGACAAAGCAAAAACAGGTTTTTAGAAATTATTTGAATGTATTAAAAATAGAAAACGGAAATATCACATTTACATAAGTATTCAGACCCTTTACTCAGTACTTTGTTGAAGCACCCTTGGCAGTGATTACAACATCGACTCTTCTTGGGTATGACGCTACAAGCTTGGCACACCTGTATTTGGAGAGTTTCTCCCATTCTTCTCTGCAGATCCTCTCAAGCTCTGTCAGGTTGGATGGGGAGCGTTGCTGCACAGCTATTTTCAGGTCTCTCCAGAAATGTTCGATCAGGTTCAAGTCTGGGCTCTGGCTGGGCCACTCAAGGACATTCAGAGACTTGTCCCAAAGCCACTCCTGCGTTGTCTTGGCTGGGTGCTTAGGGTCGTTGTCCTGTTGGAAGGTGAACCTTCACCCCAGTCTGAGGTCCTGAGCGCTCTGGAGCAGGTTTTCATCAAGGATCTCTCTGTACTTTCCTCAGTTCATCTTTCCGATTGCTCAGTTTGGCCGGGCAGTCAGCTCTAGGAAGAGTCTTGGTGGTTCCAAACTTCTTCCATTTAAGCATGAGGCCACTGTGTTCTTGGGGACCTTCAACGCTGCAGAAATGTTTTGGTACACTTCCCCAGATCTGTGCCTTGACACAATCCTGTTTCGGAGCTCTACGTACAATTCCTTCGACCTCATGGCTTGGTTTTTGCTTGGACATGCACGGTCAACTGTGGGACCTTATATAGACAGGTGTGTGCCTTTCCAAATCATGTCCAATCAATTGAATTTACCACAGGTGAACTCTAATCAAGTTGTAGAAACATCAAGGATGATCTTCGAGTCTCATAGCAAAGGGTCTGAATACTTATGTAAATAAGGTATGTTTTTAATTTTTAATACATTTGCAAAAAAGTCAAAAAAACTGTTTTCGTTTTGTCATTATGGGGTATTGTGTGTAGATTGCTGAGGATTTTATTTATTGAATCAATTTTAGAATAAGGCTGTAACGTAACAAAATGTGGAAAAAGTCAAGGGGTCTGAATCCTTTCTGAAGGCGCTGTAATGTTGCAGTTTGGACAGAAGAACAGTGATGCTACAGGTATTACTGAAAATAAATATGAATACCTCCACCATACTTCATCTCCAAAGACTAATCCATGACAGCCATTTAGCTGTGCTTTGAGAGTTTCAATTTACTCTTGAGATCTTTTGCAGAGGAAAATTAATGAATTGCGAATTTGGGTCCTTGAAAGGCACTATAAAAGTCCATGTATTATTATTATTATTATTATTATTATTATTATTATATTATTGTATGATAAAATGTATTTGAGATCTAGAAACATAAAACCTTAGTTGTCTCAAAGCCAGCCTAAGGTTAAAGATAGAGGTTAATGACAAAAGGTGTAACAGGGTAGAGTGTTCCATGGGTGACTGGACAGAACACATCCAGACGATTAGGTCCAAATGTGGTCCCCTCGAATTCTTCTCCATCTCTCGCTCTCTCATTATTATTAGACCCCTTGGACCAACAGAACTGAGCAGTATTGCTCTGGTTCCCTTTGTATTTCCAGCCTGTTTATATGCTTAATGTATTGTAAATGTACCCGAGAGAAAACACGCCATAAAATAAGGAAAAAGGGTAAGAAAGGAACACTTTAACGACGGAAAAGCCGGAGTAAGAACAATTTCAAACCCGAGAACAAAAGGTCCGACCTAATTGCATTCTTTAAGCATTTTCTTTTTTTTCCAGGGGTTTGAACTTACCTCGTCCCCATTGAATAAATGAATTGAAGTCATGGTTTGTTGTGACCCTAACAGGTTCTCCACCGTCCCACTCTGTACTTGGTTTTATAAGTGCAGCTGCTCTCGCCGCTATGTCGTCTGGGTTGCATTAGGAGCAGTACTGAGGCTGAGCCAGTCGACTGATCGTGATACAGCCAGGGCCCTTTCCTCAGCTCTGGCCCGTCCAGACCAGACAGAGACACCCACAGGTCCAGCAGCCCACACGAGAGAGATAGAGGAGAGAGAAAGCGAGAGAGATAGAGGAGAGAGATAGAGGAGAGAGATAGAGGAGAGAGATAGAGGAGAGAGATAGAGGAGAGAGATAGAGGAGAGAGATAGAGGAGAGAGATAGAGGAGAGAGATAGAGGAGAGAGAAAGCGAGAGAGATAGAGGAGAGAGATAGAGGAGAGAGAAAGCGAGAGAGATAGAGGAGAGAGATAGAGGAGAGAGATAGAGGAGAGAGATAGAGGAGAGAGAAAGCGGAGAGAGATAGAGGAGAGAGATAGAGGAGAGAGATAGAGGAGAGAGATAGAGGAGAGAGATAGAGGAGAGAGATAGAGGAGAGAGATAGAGGAGAGAGATAGAGGAGAGAGATAGAGAGATAGAGGAGAGAGATAGAGGAGAGAGAAAGCGAGAGAGATAGAGGAGAGAGAAAGCGAGAGAGAGAGAGGAGAGAGATAGAGGAGAGAGAAAGCGAGAGAGATAGAGGAGAGAGATAGAGGAGAGAGATAGAGGAGAGAGATAGAGGAGAGAGATAGAGGAGAGAGAAAGCGAGAGAGATAGAGGAGAGAGATAGAGGAGAGAGATAGAGGAGAGAGAAAGCGAGAGAGATAGAGGAGAGAGATAGAGGAGAGAGATAGAGGAGAGAGATAGAGGAGAGAGAAAGAGGAGAGAGAAAGCGAGAGAGATAGAGGAGAGAGAAAGAGGAGAGAGAAAGCGAGAGAGATAGAGGAGAGAGATAGAGGAGAGAGATAGAGGAGAGAGATAGAGGAGAGAGAAAGCGAGAGAGATAGAGGAGAGAGATAGAGGAGAGAGATAGAGGAGAGAGATAGAGGAGAGAGAAAGCGAGAGAGATAGAGGAGAGAGATAGAGGAGAGAGATAGAGGAGAGAGAAAGCGAGAGAGAGCACATCGCACCGGGCAGCTTGGACTAGCCTAAGCCTCCTCTCTGATGGGCCGTTTGGGGGCCAGCTGTGGTCAGGCACGGGGGAGAGTGGGAGTCGTATCCGACTCCTGACAGGACCCTGGCCTGAGACAAACCCACGCGAGGGGGCTGGTTTCTGGCTAGAGGAGGGAGGGAAGAGGGGGGTCTGTGGCGGGGGGAATGGAGGAGGTTGAGAGTGCTTTCCACAGATGAGGGACTGGATTAGATGTCGCACCGTGGAAGAGGTTATGGCGCTAATGACTGTCAGATGGCAGACTGACTGTATTTCCCCTTTAAGGAGGGCCGCTCTGTGTCAGGGAGATAACAAGCATTGTCATTTGTTACTCTGCATGTCAGCATTTATGAGGTAACAAAACATCTGAAGAAGAGGACCTAAGTAGGGCTGCAGAGCCTCAATGAATGCAGTCACGTTATGAGACGATTCCTTCCCTTGTTACTTGACTGCTGCCAGAGAAATGGCCCTCTGTCTGTAACAGCAAGAGGGGAGCATTAGCTCAACCCTAAAAAGAGATCATGGTTTGTATTAGTCAAATGAGAAACTTCTGAACTTAGTTACTCATAATATGCCATTTAGCAGACGCTTTTATCCAAAGCGACTTGCAGTCATGTGTGCATACATTTTTACGTATGGGTGGTCCCGGGGATCGAACCCACTACCCTGGCGTTACAAGCGCCATGCTCTACCAATTGAGCTACAGAGGACCATGAAGTGAATCATATGCTACAGACGACTGTAGTCAGACCAGATGCATTTGATCTGATATTGGTCATCTATTGCCAATCCCAAGCACTATGAATCCATCAAGAGGATTAAAAGATGCATTCAGCATTCTGAATAAATGGTGCCCATTTCTCTTTACTGTAAAAATGATCATAAATATTTTGCGCTGAAAATTTGGAGTGAAAAACATTCACGATTTACGGCCTTGCTTGTTTGGGGACCCACTGTTAAGAAATATCTCTGTCAATAAAATAGATTGCAACGAACGAGAAGGGACAAATAAGGCAATAAAAATACCTCAATTGTCATTGACTTATAGCCTACTTATCTATATGGAATAAGACTAATACTGTATTTCAGCCTATGAGGGCAAATTGATACTTTTTAGTCTGCGGAGAGCATTATAAAATGCCGGCTGTTAAATCCATTCCATTTCAAAATTGGTTTCACAAGGAAATAAAAAACGAAATCAGACAACTCGAGATTTTATTCCAATTGCTTTTACAGAGAAAAAAATAGGAAAAGTGTATTTGGAACAAGATAGGCTAAATCGGAGGACATGTTCGGAACAAGATTGGCTAATCGGAGGACATGTTTCAACATGAGGAAAACGTTATTTCACTACCACCTTATTGATAACCTCACTAATGATTTACTGCTGCAAATAAAACAACCCAAACATCCCTTTTTAATAAAAAGAAATGTAAGACTTTCCTTCCATCCATTACAATAGACTCTCTACAGAATTCAGGAGTGGATATGAATATAATATATTGTTAAACAAGTTCACTTAGCAGTGACATTGACAAAATGAGAAACTATTAACAAGGCTATTTGTGTCATCTTATCTAAAGCTCTAAACACATTTACAAAAAATAAGATTTAAAAAGGACAGTTGTATACTGGTAGGCTATATTGCACGTTCAGTAGGAGAAGCCAGTAAGGGACGGTCCCAGGTAGAACTATGTTAATACAGAGGATTAGCAGAGAAAATAGACAAAGGAGCGTCACCATGCCGCCATTCTTCCTGGAAATGACCTGTCCTCTTTGGGCCAGCAGCCATGTTAGACTCAAAGTCACATCATTAGGAAGAGGCTGACGGCACAGACTCGGTCGGCTCAGACCAAGGGGGAACCAGACTTGCCATTTATGTGGATTTACAGCATCCCCAAAACCAGAACGGCTTTGGGTTTCAGGGTTTTTTGAATCACCATTACTAAATTGAATATCAAAGCCATCAATTTGTGAAGAATTGGTAAGACAGATGAAGAGAGACCACATCATTAAATAGGACTAGTCAGACTAGCCGTCCAGCCCTGAACCGACGGACCTGTATAAAGGATAGGAATTATAGGGACAAAGAGAGGGGAGGGGCTGGTCACAAATGTTAGAATTTTCAGACAAGACTAGAATGTTTGGTTTGTCACTTGAAGGACTTCCTTGATAATTTGACCAGTGAAATTCATTTTATATTCTTTCAACTGACCCAATTGAAAACAGTTCGATGATACCCCTGGGAAAGAGTTAGAAAGTATTGGGCACATCCGAAGTTAATGTTTGGTAACAAACATTTCGTAACCCTATGAGAATGACCCTGTCAACCCCTTACAATCTGTCCCGGTCTGTATGTAAACGTTACGTACAGAGCTGTGAGTAATCGAGAATCTTCATGCTAGAAGAACAATCTGTTTAATGCCCATCTGGTGTCAGGCAACAGAAACAAATCTCTGGGGCATCGCGAACATTAAGAACTGGTTTACGGGAGTTCAAATTGCTTTCAGCAATGAGGAAACATGACTGTCCTCGATGTTTCAACGTCCAATAACACAAACAGTAGGGCTGACATTTGTCACATACAGTGCATTCGGAAAGTATTCAGACCCTTTGACTTTTTCCACATTTTGTTACGTAACAGCCTTATTCTAAAATTGATGAAATACATTTTCCTCATCAATCTACACACAATACCCCATAATGACAAAGCGAAAAACAGGTTTTTAATTTTTTTTTGCAAATGTATAATACATTTGAAACAGAAATACCTTATTTACATAACTATTCAGACCCTTTGCTATGAGACTCGAAATTGAGCTCAGGTGCATACTGTTTCCATTGATCATCCTTGAGACATTTCTACAACTTGATTCGAGTCCACCTGTGGTAAATTCAATTGATTCGACATGATTTGGAAAGGCACACCTGTCTATATAAAAAGGACCCACAGTTGACAGTGCATGTCAGAGCAAAAACCTGCAGCATTGAAGGTCCCCAAGAACACAGTGGCCTCCATCACTCTTAAATGGAAGAAGTTTGGAACCACCAAGACTCGTCCTTGAGCTGGGCCAAACTGAGCAATCGGGGTGAGAAGGGCCTTGGTCAGGGAGGTGACCAAGAACCCGATGGTCATTCTGACAGAGCTCCAGAGATCCTCTGTGAAGATGGAAGAACCATCTCTGCAGCACTCCACCAATCAGCCCTTTATGGAAGAGTGGCCAGACGGAAGCCACTCCTCAATAAAAAGGCACATGACAGCCCACTTGGAGTTTGTTAAAACGCATCTAAAGAATCTCAGACCATGAGAAACAAGATTCTCTGGTCTGATGAAACCAAGATTGAGCTCTTTAGCCTGAATGCCAAGCGTCGTGTCTGGAGGAAACCTGGTACCATCCCTACAGTGAAGTATGGTGGTGGCAGCATCACGCTGTGGGGATGTTTTTCAGCGGCAGGGACTGGGAGACTAGTCAGGATCGAGGGAAAGATGAACAGAGCAAAGTACAGAGAGATCCTTGATGAAAACCTGCTCCAGAGCGCTCAGGACCTCAGACTGGGGCGAAGGTTCACCTTCCAACAGGACAACGACCCTAAGCACACAGCCAAGACAAAGCAGGAGTGGCTTCGGGACAAGTCTCTGAATGTCCTTGAGTGGCCCAGCCAGAGCCCGGACTTCAACATCTTTGGAGAGACCTGAAAATAGCTGTGCAGCGACGCTCCCCATCCAACCTAGAGAAGAATAGGAGAAACTCCCCAAATACAGGTGTACCAAGCTTGTAGCGTCATACCCAAGAAGCCTTGAGGCTTTAATCGCTGCCAAAGGTGCTTCAACAAAGTACTGAGTAAAGTGTCTGAATACTTGTAATATATAAATGTAATATCAGTTTTGCAAAAAATTATAAAAACCTTTTTTTGCTTTGTCCGTACGGGGTATTGTGTGTAGATTGATGAGAATATATATTTTTTTATCAATTTTAGAATAAGGCTGTAAAGTAACAAAATGTTGAAAAAGTCAAGGGGTCTGAATACTTTCCGAATGCACTGTATTTGTTCAAACCTAACAATGAGTCTTGAGTACGGTTCTTTCTGCCACGGGATGATTCAGTGACAAACAGGTGTGCTAGACTAGCTACCTGACTTATAGTCCCTCTGGACCAGATTGTTTATTTCTGCTTCAAGCAGCATGACTAAATGGATCCAGCCCGGGTTAACGGAGGACCTCATAAATGAGAAACAACTCACTCCCACCCCAGAGCGGTGGAACCAATGTAGACACAGTAACAGCATCAGTCTTGTGGGTGTTGGACCTAAACTAGAGGAGCCGTGTAGACAGGTCTTGACTCCCTAAATAAACCCCAAAACAATCACACTCTGTCATAGGGAGAGAAAACACTGATGGAGGAAGAGATGGAGTTGAATGATGATATATTGTCTGGCTAATTAAGAGGTTTCAACTCCCAGCTTGACTGCATTGGGGGTAATTTAGGGGCCCACATTTTTGGGTTAAGAAAAAAATATGAGAAAAGGGGTTCCTACTTTGACATTTAATCCGTCTTGAACTTTGCAGGATTTTTATGGGCTTCTGACGAGACACCCAGAATGTGTGTGTGTCGTGTGTGTGTGTGTGTGTGTGTGTGCGCGCATCAAGCTCACACACAATCTGTCATTAACAGAGAAAAGATCAGAGTAGCCGGTCTTCAACAAAAACAACCCAACTCTCTCTTTCACACACTGGTTTCAGGAAGATTTGTTTTTATTTATTTATTTGTTGAACAGGGCTTTTCCCGAGAAGATACAGTATTGGAAGGGTTCAATCAGGAAGATCCAGTATTGGAATGGCTAAAGCTGCAATATGTAACTTTTTGGGCGACCCGTACAAATTCACATAGAAATGTGATTTCAGAAAGTATCCATATCCTTTGACTTATTCCACATTTTGTTGTGTTACAATCTGAATTCAAAATTGATTCAATTGATTTCTCACCCATCTATACACTACTACCCCCATATTGACAAAGTGAAAATTTTAGCAAATTTATTGAAAATGAAATACATAAATATCTCATTTACATAAGTATTCACAACCATGAGCCAATACATGTTAGAATCACCTTTGGCAGCGATTACAGTATTTTGGGGTAAGTCTCTAAGAGCTTTCCACACCTGGATTGTACAATATTTGCACATGATTATTTTTTTAAATTCTTCAAGCTCTGTTAAGTTTGTTGCCGCCCATTGCTAGGCAGCCATTTTCAAGTCTTGCCATAGATTTACAAGGCGATTTAAGTCAAAACTGTTAATAGGCCACTCAGGAACACTCAATGTCGTCTTGGTAAGCAACTCCAGTGTATATTTGGCCTTGTGTTTTAGGTTATTGTCCCGTTGAAAGGTGACTGTGTCTCCCAGTGTCTGTTGGAAAGCAGACTGAACCAGGTTTTCCTCTAGGAATTTGCCTGTGCTTAGCTCTTTCCGTTTCTTTTTATCCTTGCCATCCCTAGTCCTTGCCGATGACAAGCAGACCCATAACATGATGCAGCCACCACCGTATGAAGAGTGGTACTTTGTGATGTGTTGTGTTGGATTTGCCCCAAACATAACGCTTTGTATTCAGGACATAAAGTTAATTTCCTTGCCACATTTTTAGCAGTTTTACTTTAGTGCCTTATTGCAAACATTATGCATGTTTTGGAATATGTTTATTCTGTACAGGCTTCCTTCTCTTCACTCTGTCGTTTGTTAGTATTGTGGAGTAACTACAATGTTGTTGATCCATCCTCAGGTTTACTCCCATCACAGCCATTAAACTCTGTAACTGTTTGAAAGTCACCATTGGCCTCATGGTGAAATTCCTGAGCGGTTTCCTTCCTCTCCAGCAATTGAGTTAGGAAGGACACCTGTATCTTTGTAGTGACTGGGTGTATTGATACACCATCCAAAGTGTAATTAATAACTTCACCATGCTCAAAGGGATATTCAATGTTTTTTTTTACCCATCTACAAATAGGTGCCCTTCTTTGCGAGGCATTGGAAAACCTCCCAGGTTGAATCTGTGTTTGAAATTCACTGCTCGACTGAGGGACCTTACACATAATTGTATGTGTGGGGTACAGAGATGAGGTAGTAATTAAAAAATAGTGAGTCCATGCAACTTGTTAAGGACATTTTTACTCCTGAACTTATTTAGGCTTGCCATAACAAAGGGGTTGAATACTTATTTACTCAAGACAATTTAGCTTTTTATTTTTAATTAATTTGTGAGAGAAAAAATTAAAAATATAAAAATCCACTTTGACATTATTAGATATTTATTGTGTGTAGGCTAGTGACATAACATTTCAATTTAATCAATTTAAAATTCAGGCTGTAACACAACAAAATGTGGAAAAACTCAAGGGGGTGTGAATACTTTCTGGAGGCACTGTATGTCATTCTCATTGAAATCAATTCTAAGAAGTGGTAAATCTGTTCTATGTGCTATTTCTATGTTTCCATTTTGTTTTTGCGTCTTTTACGTTCGGTTTTGTACACCAGCTTCAAACTGCTGAAAATACAATATTTTGGTTATTGAAAATATATTTCACAGTGGTACAACAATTCTCTACAATGCTTGTTTTGTCACAAACTGAAATTAGGCGGAGCGATTTGTGCATTTTGCACCTTTAAATATGGAAGATCAAGTATTGTATGGGTTAAATAAAGAAGCGTATAGTAGCAGATCCTGTACTGTGCTGGACTCCCTCCCTCCCCAAGCTCCCACAGCCAGCTGGTACATTTGCATATGGAGTGAAGGAGGTAGAGAAAGAGGGAAGGAGGGAGGTAGCATCAGACACTCCCACTGGCTATAAAGCCCAACCATACTGAAATGCTCAGACAGAAACCACACGTGGATCTGAGCACTGGGAGAGGGAGGGAGGGTAAAGAGAGAGAGAAAGCACGAGGGACAGATGTGGAACTGAGTTGAGGGAGACTGACGATCTGAGAGGAGAGAGAAAGAGAGAGAAAGAAAGAAAGAAAGAAAGAAAGAAAGAAAGGAGACCAACCACATCCTGAGAGGACCTGAGAAACACACAGTGGAACCTGCAATTCACCCATTTGGGTTTCTGGTTTCCCACCAAAGTAAAAGAAAGTCAAAACTCCACATGGGACTTTAATGACAGAGTTGCCTGTGATACTGGACTGTAGTGCATCGGCGGCTAAGGACTTAGAAAGGGACACTGAGGTAAAACTTTGTACTTTTTTCCTGTGTTATCATTTAAACTATCCATGCAGCAGTGGGAAGTCCAGGTGTCACAGTAGCAAACGAAGCCCAGAGCAGAGCTAGCTAATTGGTTGAACAGCAGAGCACGGTGACGCTGACGATGTCCTTCGCCATGGTGCGGCCAGCGCCCAGCCGGTACCTGTACTCCGACATCTCCATGCTGTCCGAGGACGAGGAGAACGGCAACGAGAGCTCGGGCTCCGACGACCGCTCCTTCCGGCTGGACGCCAGAGGTTATGACATCAAGGTCGGGGGCCGCAAAAGGAAGCCGGGAAGCGTCGGAGCGGGCCGTCTGGGAGGGGGTCAGCTCCCGCCCCAGATGTCACACTTGCAGGTCTCGGACGGATCCATCTCTCCGTCGAGCGGGCTGCCACGGCAGCGCAACGCAGCTAACGCTCGGGAGCGGGACCGCACCAACAGCGTGAACACGGCCTTCACCGCCCTGAGGACCCTTATCCCCACCGAGCCGGCCGACAGGAAGCTGTCCAAGATCGAGACGCTGAGGCTGGCGTCCAGCTACATCTCCCACCTGGGCAACGTGCTGCTGGTCGGGGAAATGTGTGGGGACGGGCAGCCCTGCCACGGGCAGCCCTCTTCTGCTCACTACTTAAATCACCATGGTTCGCCGGGGCCCGACGCAGAGAACTCACAGCCCAAACAGATCTGCACCTTCTGCCTCAGCAACCAGAGGAAAATGGTGAGTTGAGTTTGGCTGTAGATATCCCATCTGTCCTCACCATGCATTTGCCATCGTGTCACAACTAGGACAACCAAACATCACACAACTCTGACCTCTTCAGGGCAGTAATATCCAGCAAGTGGGAGTTTTACTTAGGACGCATCATGGTTCCTATATGATTCTTTAAAGAAAATTCAGACTAAAAAAAGCTTTCAAACTTACTCGAAGACGAGCAACCTTTAGAAAATTCCATCCATGAAAAATAAACCTTTCCAAAATGTGAATTTAAAGAGTATGATATGGGTCTCTGCTGTACCAGAGGGCAAGATAACATCCCCTCAATACTCAGACAGTGAGATGAGGAGGCTCAGTAGTCAAGCTTCAACTAAACCTCCTAACAATAAGACCCTAATCCCCAACTCTCAGAGACAATTCTCCCAGACATCTCAATTTGGTGCCGGCATTTAGTAGCACTTCCCATTGTCTCTTTGGTCTGAGTAGTGAGAGACCGACTGAACCGAGGCCAACGGAAAATTAACAAGGAACTGTCACAGTGAATACGAACACATCATCTCTCTCTCTCTCTCTCTCTCTCTCTCTCTCTCCTCAGTATATGCCTGGGCAGACTCTGGCTCATAAAGCCAACACCAGGCCGAATTAAAAATAAAACCCTAAATCACGGCATGGGAAACACAATAACCAAAACCAAAAACAGAGGCGGAAACAGTAATTTCAACTCACAAGAGCAAAGCAGCTTTCAAACAAGAAATACACCATACGCCCAAAACAATTAGAGTCAACCATGACACTAGAACATTTTGGGTTAGGTATATAACCACCACAATATGTATTCTACCCTCAGAAAACTTGAAGCCTGTCCAAAATCCATATAATTGAAAAAAGCACAGAGGAAAGAAAAAAGCCTGGAGTCAACAACGTATTTAGAACTGAATGTGGTTTGAGTGATTTGTTAGGCCTCTAAAATGACAAATAGCCTAAACTTAAAAAAGAACACACTTGACTTACTTGACATTCCTTTTAGCTCCTTGTGGAGCAAAGTCACAACATAAGATTATGGTTAAGCGCTTACCAAGAGGTAGATCGCCGGTCCAAAGCATTCTGGGAACATCTGCTGTATTCCCCAATCTGCCAGTGAGCCATCCTGAGCAATTTACACAAACATCCTGTGTTGACGTAAGGCTCTTCTTAAATCTCCAATTAATTACACTTAACCACACACACACACCTCTGGCATCCTAAATGAGTAATGAAGCCGATGACAATGACTTGTAATTCTGGACAACACCACCAGCTCACTAGAGATCTTCATTAGCACGTTCCACAGCGCCGTACAGTATAATTATTAGTCTTCACTGTACCATGATTCATATATTGAAATGTACTGGAAATTATCATTTTTTTATGACAAAAACAACAGACGCTCCTTGGAGTGGAAAGTCACAACTCCTGACCTCTGGACAAATCTAAGAGGAAAAACTATGGCCCTACTTGCAAGTGTAATAGCACAAGCCCACCCCACCACGAACCATATCTGGATCAACCTTGTTATCGCATCGCCAAGGAACGAATAATACATCAATCCATCAAAACTAATTCAAGTTAAAGCCAATTAGTCATGTAATGCCTTGCGGACTCCACCCAGTTTATTCACTGCTACAAAGGGTCTTTAAAAGACAATGGAGGCAACAGAGATGCAAGGGTCACACAATTATTAACAATATAATAAAAACACTAATGGACAACATTCGCCTTGACTGGAAGCAATTATGTTCCTCCATTTCATTGATTTCAGCAAATGAGATAATGGCTGTTTAAGAGTTTTCCGAATTAAAGGCCTGTCTATAGGAGGGCTGAGCCGGGCCGATATTCGAAACAGATTGGGCCTCAGCTTTGAAGTCGATGCTTTAAGAGTCGAAGCGACCCGCTCCAAACCGCACTGCTCTCTTTAACCGTACTTAGCGCTCATTACTCCGTGAAACACATCGCTCGGCCAAGACTCATTTCTTTATCGTTTCTAAAGTAATAGGAAAATAAAACAAAAGAGGAAGCCCATTGAGGAATGTCAAAATGGACGGAATGATTTGTTGCCAAAACAGTTTCCCAATTCTGACACAGAACCAATTGAGGACAGGATGGTGAAACAGTTGTTGTCTGATCTAGATCATTCACAAGCATTTGGAAGTGTAAGGAAGATGCTAAAATGCTTCACTGATAAATTAGCATACTGTTCTGATATCACCAGTTAGTGTTTTGGACTCAACCAATCAACATGCTCCCAGTGTGCCCTTTATAATCTACTCATCGGATCAGTAGTCATATCAAACATTTTATATCAACAGAGAGAGACAGTCAATTTCACACCGAATTCTCTAAGCTTTTTCCTGCCACTGAAGTCAAAGGCAAATGTGTGTGAATACACACACACACACAGAGTTAGCAATTAGTTGCTTACAGATGTGTGTGTTAGTGAGTTTGTGATCTTATCAGATACAATGTTTTCCAGTCCAAAATGTTATCCATCTGGCACAGTTTTGACTTGCTTGGACTGAGTGGAATATATCATTTTCTATGTAACATAGTGGAGCTAGATATCTTATGCTTAAATACACACACACACACACACACACACACACACACACACCATTACGATTCAGACCATCATGAAACATTTTACATCTTCCATTGCTATTGACAGCTAATTAATTGTGTAAAAGTACATTTCAACTACAGCCCCAATAAGTAGACATAAGACAGACAGAAATGTACCAAAATTGAGGCTCTGTTCCCCCCCCCCTCCCCTTTCGTTGGGGGCTGCAAAGCACAGTCCGTTAGAAAAAGGAGCATTCCTTCTCCCTAATAGCTGTAGCAGGTGAAGACAGGGGTTATGAAGGACGGCAAGGGGATTGCGTAACGGGACACACAGGGGCAGACAAACCCTAGTCAAATGGACGGTACGTGCGCAGGAACGGTTTCTAGGAGTGCAGGGGAAAGGACTTGGCGAGCTCTCTCTCTCTGTGTACTGGGGCTTGGGGTAACCCAACGGATTACTAATTGAGTATAGTCAGTCAGCCTCAGAGCCCAATCCCAAAGCGGTGTGCTAGTCTAGGAGCCCGTGGCTCCTATGTACTGTAATTATCTCTAGTTCCTTCATTACAGCCATATGGAAGTTATTAGAGCAGCGATTTTCTCTGCAACAGGAGCCTATCAGTGTGAACGTGTAAGCACATTTAAGCAATAAGGCCCGAGGGTGTGTGGTATATGCAGAATATATCACGGCTAAGGGCTGTTCTTATGCATAACGCAATACAGAGTGCCTGGATACAGCCCTTAGCCGTGGTATATTGGCCATATAGCACAAACCCCCGAGGTGCCTTATTGCTTTTATAAACTGGTTACCAATGTAATTAGAGCAGTAAACACAAAATGTTTTGTCACACCCGTCAGCCAATCAGCATTCAGGGGTATAAACACCCAGTTTAAAATATGAAATTAGCCAGTGTGAACTAAACAGTGGGCTGAGGAGCAAGCTAGAACAAAAAAAACACTTGAAGTTGAATGGTGTGTAAACTAAATATTTAATCTTTAATCTACAGGCCAACTGTAAAATAATCCCATGTGATACATTTTTTTACTCTTTCACTCACTCAGTCACACACACCCACAAACACCTGTCCAACAAGTTGTTCTATAACACACAATATCACGTCCAACTTTTGTCCACAGACAAAACAGAGGGTGTAAAGAACCCACGCTCAGAATAGTTAGGATGAACAGAAGGGGGTTGCGTTTAATAACCCAAACAGATCCATCGTCTGTTAGGGCTTGAGTTACAGGTCTGAAAATCTACACACGCACGCCAGCAGCGAGAGCAGCTGACAAGTGCCTCCATTGTAATCTTGAACCAATCTGCCAACGTTACCCATCAAGACCGAGACCAAACCAAATATTTGCCTAAAGAATGAAGCCTGAGGTGACAATTGAAGACAGAAAAACACAGATTGGTTTCTGTGGAAATGTAATATGTTGTGTTGCTTGTGTTCATGAAAACAACAAAACCTTCCCATGTCATTACATACTGTATTAAACACGGTGGAAGCCTTTAACAAAAGAGAGAGAAAAAATTCAAATCAACCAAGCCTCACGTTTCAGCTGCTGTGGCAGAATTAACCCTATACATCTTTACAATGTGTTATACAGGATATGAAAAACAAAATGTTAAACAAAAATCCTATTAGTTGGGTGTAAGTGATCCCTGGAGCTGAAGAATTTGCAACTTTAAAAAGTGGCACAAAAAAAAATTAAAGCCCCTGGTCCATTTTCAAATGCCTGACCTCATCAATCTGAGTGTTTTGACTGCGAGCGTCCGGGCCCGCCTACATCAGATGGAGCCGTGGAAACGGTGGCATTCCATGGTCTCCCGTGAGCCAGGTGTTTTAATGCTAGTGCTGCCACTCAGAACATGGTGAGAGGAGGAAAACATGAGCCTCCCCCATGGCCATGCCACAGCCCCAGACATCATACCACCACATGGCAATGCTATAGCCCAAGACCAGCAGATATCAAACCATCCCCAGTCCACACAGCCCTACAGGCAGCCTCCACACATCCCTCCCCAGTCCACACAGCCCTCCCCAGTCCACACAGCCCTCCCCAGTCCACACAGCCCTACAGGCAGCCTCCACACATCCCTCCCCAGTCCACACAGCCCTACAGGCAGCCTCCACACATCCCTCCCCAGTCCACACAGCCCTACAGGCAGCCTCCACACATCCCTCCCCCAGTCCACACAGCCCTACAGGCAGCCTCCACACATCCCTCCCCAGTCCACACAGCCCTACAGGCAGCCTCCACACATCCCTCCCCAGTCCACACAGCCCTACAGGCAGCCTCCACACATCCCTCCCCAGTCCACACAGCCCTACAGCCAGCCTCCACACATCCCTCCCCAGTCCACACAGCCCTACAGGCAGCCTCCACACATCCCTCCCCAGTCCACACAGCCCTACAGCCAGCCTCCACACATCCCTCCCCAGTCCACACAGCCCTACAGGCAGCCTCCACACATCCCTCCCCAGTCCACACAGCCCTACAGGCAGCCTCCACACATCCCTCCCCAGTCCACACAGCCCTACAGCCAGCCTCCACACATCCATCCCCAGTCCACACAGCCCTACAGGCAGCCTCCACACATCCATCCCCAGTCCACACAGCCCTACAGGCAGCCTCCACACATCCCTCCCCAGTCCACACAGCCCTACAGCCAGCCTCCACACATCCCTCCCCAGTCCACACAGCCCTACAGCCAGCCTCCACACATCCCTCCCCAGTCCACACAGCCCTACAGCCAGCCTCCACACATCCCTCCCCAGTCCACACAGCCCTATAGCCAGCCTCCACACATCCCTCCCCAGTCCACACAGCCCTCCCCAGTCCACACATCCCTCCCCAGTCCACACAGCCCTACAGGCAGCCTCCACACATCCCTCCCCAGTCCACACAGCCCTATAGCCAGCCTCCACACATCCCTCCCCAGTCCACACAGCCCTCCCCAGTCCACACAGCCCTCCCCAGTCCACACAGCCCTACAGCCAGCCTCCACACATCCCTCCCCAGTCCACACAGCCCTCCCCAGTCCACACAGCCCTACAGCCAGCCTCCACACATCCCTCCCCAGTCCACACAGCCCTATAGCCAGCCTCCACACATCCCTCCCCAGTCCACACAGCCCTCCCCAGTCCACACAGCCCTCCCCAGTCCACACAGCCCTACAGCCAGCCTCCACACATCCCTCCCCAGTCCACACAGCCCTACAGCCAGCCTCCACAGCAGCCGGGACCAGTGGGCATTATCAACCCACTCAGAGGGGGTTAGACCAGAACTAGGCCAGACTGACAGTAGCGTGCAATGCACTCACTCAAAGGGAAAATGTCAGACAATACTTTTTACAAATAAATTTAACAATTTATTTTCTCTACTTACATCATCAATAAGTGTATTGTAAAATTGATAGGATGAGTTAGAATCCATCCTGGAAATGTATTTTTTCACATCAAAGTGTTTTGCATTGTCGACTATAAATAGCCTACTAGAAATTACCTGTTTTTCTTCTTTCTTTCAGAGCAAAGACAGGCAAAAAACTGCTCTAAGAAGTTAATATCTGGAGGACGACAGAATATGGACCAGAACTGTGGACCAAAAACTTGACATGCTTAAGGTGTACATAAATATAAATCAGTATTTAATTATATTCCAAAAAACCCAGAAAAAAACAATTCAGAACTGCTAAATTTAGTTTCTGAATAGGTAATCATGTTTTGATTGAAAGAGACGGTGGGACTTCATGGACGGTGGAAGCATGCCCTGGCTCAAAGGGGGGTATCAAGAATCATTTTTCCTCTAAAAAAACATTCTACACTTCTCATGACCTCACAAAGACTCGAAAAGAGAACACCAAAAATCGGTCTTTTTTTTTCTTTACCAGAGAACGTCTGCTTACGTAGACTGACAATGCTGTAACTTTAGAACCACAACAGCCTCCGCACGAGACGGACTCCTGAGATGAGCCACAGTGTAACTAGAAGGAGTGTGGTAAGGAGGGACTTTAAAGGACAAGGGCAGGCAAAACTGGAACTAATGGTTGACTATCTGGTTACTTGCTGGAAAGTAACCAGACTGTTCCACAAGCCAAATATATAACACAGCTTTCACTTGAAGTTTTACTGAGTTTTACTGGTCAGTGAGTTTCTACCCCCATGGACAACTGCCTTTCTCCTGAAGAAGACAGGACAACATGCAGGGGCTTGATGCTATTGGATGTGCTGTACAGTATTTGTAAGAATGTTTTAAAATTCATATGACTAAATAAATATGCCTATGAATTAATTAAGTTTATTTCAAACATGTACGTTTCCTTTATTGTATTATTATTTTGCAATACCCAATGAAAAATAATGTACTTACATTTCTATAAGTCTGGCCTTTAGGGCGATAAATATGCTGTTTCTTCTAGATTTATTGCCGAGGGTTTGACGATGATCTGTGTGGAACACTAGTACTGGTCAAAACAAACACCAATCAGGCGAGGAGGATATTATAGCACTACAAACAGTGACGTGATAAGGAAGGAACCACAACCTTCTCATCTCTCTCTCTAGCTAGATTACTGTATTTCCTACACCTCACTAATCATGCATACAGCTGTTCACTCAAACCCGTATTATATTATTACACTGGAGAGATAACTAAAATGGGACTGTGAATGTTTGAGGATTTTTTTAAGACCACATCTAGCTTCTTCCACAAAAAATATAATATTGCAACTATTGAAAACAAAGCTGGCCAGTAAAGGCCTCAACAACTGAAACATTAAACAGAAAATTAGTTTTTCGAATTAGCCAGGTGATTTGTGCAGCGTTCTCTTAGTCCGCAGAGACAGTCTGTAGAGACAGTAGCTTACTCCTAACGCACTAAGGAGGGAGGGCTGCGGGGATACCACGGCCCCGGTTGCTCAGGTCTTTTAAGAGTCAGCTGCGTGGCTTAGCGGGGGATGATTGGATCTGCAGGTACAGGGCTCCTGGCTGCCTGCCGCAGCCCCCACCATCCCCCCCCCCCAGCCCCCACACTGTCCCCCAGCCCAGACTATCCCCCCCCCCAGCCCCCACACTGTCCCCCAGCCCAGACCATTCCCCCCCCAGCACCCACACTGTCCCCCAGCCCAGACCAATCCCCCCCAGCCCCCATACTGTCCTCCAGCCCATTCCCCCCCCCAGCCCCCACACTGTCCCCCAGCCCAGACCTTCCCATCTGGCTGCGAAGGAAGCCTGCACACCTCTGGAAATCCTTCTCCTATCCCCTTTAGTCTCCATTCCCCTAAAGAAACCACCCCTTCCCTCCAGCTCATCCAACAGGTTTGTCGCCCAATCTCTGTCTTTCTCTCAGTCTGTTGGTCTCGCCAGAAAAAGCTGTGTGTGTCCACTACTCCCTGACCTCCAGGCCACCCCCTGCTCCCTCCTCTCTTTCTCCCCCACCAAGGCTGCCTCCCGCTAGGGGCCCGGGCCTCTTGGTTGGCCCCTGTTGTCACTCTAACCCATCAACCCTGTCACAGTCAGCAGTGGAAACCAAATGTGGAAATGTTGACGACCGCTGTGAGCGAGGCTAGCTGCTCTTTTTCCTTTCATTCACCACAATCTGGACCAACCCACGAACCTCCTGTGTGTGTGCGCGCGTGTGCACATTTTCTAATGGAAACAAAAATAAAATATTTGCAATGTAATGTTTAAAGAGCAAACTATAACCATTGATTCAAGTGTTATGTTGGAAAGCAACACATTTCTTGGTTAGATAAAAACAAATCTCTCGGTTTTCCTATCTATCAAACTCTCCCTTGTTCTCTCACTTTATTGGTCAAAGGTCCAACCAAATATACAGTACCAGTCAAAAGTTTGGACACACCTACTCATTCAAGGGTTTTTCTTTATTTTTACTATTTTCTACATTGTAGAATAATAGTGAAGACATCAAATCTATGAAATAGCACATATGTATTCATGTAGTAACCAAAAAAGTGCTAAACAAATCAAAATATATTTATTTTAGATTTTAGATTTTTCAAATAGCCACCGTTTGCCTTGACAGCTTTGCACACTCTTAGCATTCTCTCAACCAGCTTCATGAGGTAGTCACCTGGAATGCTTTTCCAACAGTCTTGAAGGAGTTCCCACATACAGTTGAAGTTGGAAGTTTACATCCACTTAGGTTGGAGTCATTAAAACTCGTTTTTCAACCACTCCACACATTTCTTGTTAACAAACTATAGTTTTGGGAAGTCGGTTAGGACATCTACTTTGTGCATGACACAAGTAATTTTTCCAACAATTGTTTACAGACAGATGATTTCACTTATAATTCACTGTATCACAATTCCAGTGGGTCAGAAGTTTACATACACTAAGTTGACTGTGCCTTTAAACAGCTTGGAAAATTCCAGAAAATGATGTCATGGCTTTAGAAGCTCCTGATAGGCTAATTGACATCATTTGAGTCAATTGGAGGTGTAGCTGTGGATGTATTTCAAGGCCTACCTTCAAACTCAGTGTCTCTTTGCTTGATATCATGGGAAAATCAAAAGAAATCAGTCAAGACCTCAGAAAAAACTTTGTAGATCTCCACAAGTCTGGTTCATCCTTGGGAGCAATTTCCAAACGCCTGAAGGTACCACGTTCATCTGTACAAACAATAGTAAGCAAGTATAAACACCATGGGCCACGCAGCCGTCATACCGCTCAGGAAGGAGACGCGTTCTGTCTCCTAGAGATGAACGTACTTTGGTGCAAAAAGTGCAAATCAATCCCAGAACAACAGCAAAGGTTTGTTTAACACTTTTTTGGTTACTAAATGATTTCATAAGTGTTATTTCATAGTTGATGTCTTCACTATTATTCTACAATGTAAACAATTGTAAAAATTGCCACACTGGGTGCCCAGGCAGCTGTTGTTGTGGGGGGTTAAGTGCCTTGCTCAAGGGCACAACGGCAGGCAGTGGCATCTAGGATTTGATACCAGCAACCCTCCGGTTGCCAACTCACTTCCCAACAGATTTTTCCTGTTGACCCGGGATTCGCACTGGCAACCCTTCGGCTGCTGGCACGCCTCGCTAACCACTAGGCTACCTGCCGCCCCAGATGCCGCCAAGATGCATACAGGATTTGCGTTAAAAGCTGACATTTGCATTAAGAACATGACACTAACCACGTTTCCAGCATGGTGGGCTCTCTTTGCGTCTGTACAATTATTTATGCAAGAAATGGTGGTGGAAACGACTTTATGCGCAAATATTGATATAATAACCATCATATTGAACACATTGAACGTTGTATTTTTATTCGGTACATGAAAACTTAAGTGGAAAAGTACATTTTGTGTGCACCATGTCATCACGCACTGATTTTAATCCACAACAGGTCCGGTTAGTGGAAACACACTACTGGTAGGAAAATGCACACATTTTCTTGATGCAGATTTTTGAATATTTGCATGAAAATCTGTCGCCAATTGGATGGAAACATAGCTACTGTTCCTTAGTGTAGGGAAATCTAGAGATCATTTCAGCCCACGTTGTGGCACCAACACTGGTTAGCGAATGCAAATGTACTGGGCGGCAGAATTTGACTACTTCAATCTTAGAAGTACACGGTTTTCACCTGTTACACTTCCAAGTAAAATACTGTCTGTTCCTGTTCCTCTGTCTGCTGCTGTAGAGACAGAAAGACAGAATAATCTATGTGGCGCTTCAAAGAGACAGAGTACAGGGCAGGAGTAATCAGACAACAAGTGAAGTGAAGCCTCCCATACAGATGAACACCAGAGAGTACTGTTTCTGTATGGCGTTGGGAACAGTTATGATGAATCAGGGTAAGCTACCTATGGGGTTGGAAATGGTGACGTTGGTCGGTCTGTCTCTTCTAAATCCCTATGGAACCCATTTAGGCCTAGGGAATGGTTAGCCGTTAGCAGACAAAAGCCAGCCAGCCCATTGAGACTCATGTCTGTAGACCGTAGAAGCTCTGTTCAACATCAGCCGGCTGCTCTCCAGTCAAAGCCCAATGAGAGGATGACTGTGAGGGGGGCCGGGGGTGGGCGGCCCACCCTACACAGGGCTTGGGCTAACCACAAGGGGGTGGATGGTGGATGTCGGGTGCAGAAACCTAGACTTAGCGACGCAGAAGACCCTTAGCTCCGCCAGACGAGTCCCTCATCTGCTGGAGACCAGGAAACCAGGGGTCCCTACCTCCTCCTCCCACTTTTAAATTTCCAACGTCTTATACTATACGGTCGTCCTGTAGGAACCGGGGCCTATAAAAATAAATCTGTTCATTATTTTGCAAAATAGCAAAACCACAATTTCTGAGAGAGGTCGCGGCGAGGTCAGGCACTCATTATTCCTAGTGAGGCGGAGTGTAGCGGCTGCTTGCCGTGGCTGTCGAGCCAGGCCACTGTGTGGACCACGCAACACGCTAACTCGATAGATAAATACTCTGGAGGATCCTCGTACACGCGGTTTAACCTTGGAGTGAGAACGGCATGTGGAAACTTTGCATTCCTACTGAGCCCGTCCAGGTTTATTTGAAAATGGTTTTTCCACCTGGGCGAAAGTGTCCGGTACATCATTCAGAGAAAGTAGTTATTTATTGGAAATGAAATATCTAATGATGCCCTGAAGCTTCCCTCTCCCTCCCCTCTGCTAAAGCCCACAGCTATGACAGAAGATAAAGACACTGGGTAAAAAGAGAACCAGGCGATCCCTCGCTTGCTCGCCTCGGAGAACGCAGATTTCCCAACTAACCATAAACGCCAATATCCCAGTGACGTCAATTCCGTTCATTTCCGCCCCCCCCACGGCCACCACCAGGTTTTAATGGCACAAAGGCATATTTTCAAGTAAAAATGAGGGGCGTTGCCAGAGCAGATACATAGAGGGAATACTTTTTATGAGAGGAACAGAGGGAGAGAGGATAAAGACAGAAGGGAGTCGAGGTGAGGACAGCTTTTCTGCCACACTACTCTCTTCCTCATTTTCTTCCTAGCAGACCCAGAGCCGTAACAGACTTTTACAACCCCAGTCTCTGTGTAGAAATTCTGCCGCTCTGAGAGGGGAGAGAGAGTGGGGGAGCCGGCCTGGTGTAAATGAAAAATAAAGCAGTCTAGACAGCTCATCTCTCAGCTGTGCCGAAGATGAGCGCTTCAAGCTTTCAGCTTGCCCCCCCCAAACTCTCTCTTCACTCAAACCCTGTCCCCCGCTTCCCTCCCCAGGGTTTTGCCTCACAATCCCACCCCTCCATCTCCAAACTTCCCCCTTCCAACTGAAACACATGGCAGCCCCCGCTGGCAGTTGGTTTCAATCAGCCCTTCTGACAACCGGACACACACTGGGCCAACTGGGAGCCGTGCTGAAGACCGGATGAAAGGAAGTCCTAAAAACTACGGAACAACAGGTGGCTGCTCTGGCAGCCCCACACTCACAACCCCTCCTCCTAAAAACACCCCCCACCTCTGCGCACCTGCAAGGGTCCGGTACGCCACGGCCCAGGTTTGCTCTGTCACAGCAGCACGCCATTCACCCAGCCACTTCTCAAGACCACCCTCCACCCAGACCCCCAGACTCTGGATCAACATTCCCCCTCCGACTTAGAAAAACACAACCCTGCTTCTCCTTAAATAGACTATTAAAAAGAGATTTCCTCCTGACAGCGCAGTGACAGTCCAAGATTCCACATGATTTACTACATATCTGTCAATTTTTTCACCATATTGATTTCAGCAGTGCAGCAGAGCTTGAATGCAAACCTTTGTGTCCCTAGGACAGGAACGGTTTGGTAAGTAGTTTATCCTGGGCCAATACAAATGGCAGACCTGGTCCTCTCCTCGGAGGCCTCTGATGGCCCTTTCTTTGGCCCGGGGCCCAGAGCAGCACAGCACACAGGGTTCACTGATCAATATCAGATTGTTTGATGAGACACTGAATGCATCTACTAGGTAACCTGCTAAGGTGACTCCATCAATCATGACACTGTTTCAGGGTCTGTGTCAAACACGTCAGCACCGACCGTAGGGCTGGCTGCATTCAGATGACCACACCGAATATGTGGATCGACTTAAATTCCATACTGGCTGGGTATGGGTTAACTATTGTGGGGGGTAAAATGAGACCAGGTGGCTGGAAGGAGGTCTAGACTTCGGAACATTTCCAAGAACTCTATGGACCGGAAGCCATTTGAGCGATGACAAAAATGAGTGGTCCCAAGTGGAAATCTCTCTCAGAGTCACAGATGGACAGGCATGGTATTCACATAAGATTCTTAACCCAGGTAAAAATCCTCAAAATGGGTTGGACTGAAGAAAAAAAACAACTCTACTTTGGTATAGCTGGTTTCATAATATATTGAGACTAACACCCTCAAAGAGAGAGAAATATTGGTTTAGCGTCATGTCATCCATCTGGATGGCAACACAGTATGAGAGAGGGAGTCAGAGGAGGAGGGAGAAGGGCCTAGAAGGCTCCTTAAGGAATCCTTCTGAATCTCCTACTGCCTAATGCTGGTAACAGAACACCACCCACGTTCTATTAGGTTCAAATTGATACATCTTTAAGAATGGATTCTAGAACAAAACTACAGATTATTATTTTTTATTTTTTTAAATAGTGCCGCAGCAGACATTTCATAAAAACCATGGCCGTGTCTCTTCCAGGAAAATGTCATCCAAATGGCTGAGGGGGAAAACAGCTAAACAAAAGACCCTATGCCATATTTAAACGTCAGGTCTGGTTGTTCCTCTAGTAAAAAAGAGAGAAACAAAGAAGGGTATACTCCATTGTAAGCGAATAAGTTCTAGTTGAAATCAGACGCAGATATTGGAAAAATAGGGTTGATTATGTCTTTGGGTTAAGGCGTAACCAACCAACGGCACTTCCACCATTCCTGACGGCTACATTGGCTTCCATAAAAAGGAAGTTTTAGTGGCCGCTGAGGGCTGGCAATGGTTATTTCATTTCAGCCGCCGAACGCAAGGCCCCATTCTCTGACCGCTGCTGATGTACCTGGCTTGCGGTGTATGGCCATAACTCTTGAGGCAACATGGACTTTACTGCTTGTAAAAATATAAAAAATACTTAATATTTGGGGAGGGAGGGAGGTTGGTTGGACTGAAAGTAACTGAATGAACAGGAGTGGGGTAGAGAAGCACAGTTCAATGCTGTAGACTAGAGGAACTCTGTACAGGGCATGGGGCCACCCGTTTAATCACGGCATGACTAGACCACAGCGTTGAAACATCCTCTCCATACATACACTACCAGTCAAAAGTTTTAGAACACCTACTCATTCAAGGGTTTTTCTTTATTTTTACTATTTTCTACATTGTAGAATAATAGTGAAGATATCAAAACTATGAAATAACACATATGTAATAATTTAGTAACCAAAAAAGTATTAAAATAAATCCAAATATATTTTATATTTGAGATTCTTCAAATAGCCGCCCTTTGCCTTGATGACAGCTTTGCACACTCTTGGCATTCTCTCAACCAGCTTCACCTGGAATGCTTTTCCAACAGTCTTGAAGGAGTTCCCACATATGCTGAGCACTTTGTTGGCTGCTTTCTCCATTTAAAAAAGGTAGCACTCACACCCAAGTTATTGGTGCTGGTCTCCTGGAACATATAAGATATCTGATATATGTAGACCCTCCATGTACTGGGAGTAGGGGTGCTCCTCAGGCCCCTTCCTGGGCTAGGGTTGTGTTGAAATAGACCCCCTGGTCCACGTTCCCTTAAATCGATTTGATTTCATGGCCAGAGGAAACCACGGACTTCCCTCCGTGACAGCTCTTAACTCAATAAATGGGGAAGAGGGACCTGGGAGGAGCTACGGAGGGACCAAGACCAATGCCATGGCCTCAGTTTAGCTGAGGAACAGCCAGCAAACTCTGCTGCAGCACTGATAGCTAAACATGCCTCTGAGTTGATATCCAGCTCTCTTTTTCCTAATCCACACAGGCAGGTTTTTGATACATTTTATCATAGCTACAACACCCAGGAGGAACCTGAAAACATTTATTTTGACTTTAGGTAACAAGCTGTTCCCGATGAGACTCTGGCTCAATCAGCGCATCGTGGCTGAACACTGAGGACAGAGGAGGGAGGGAGGGAGTGACGGAGGGAAAGAGCAGAGGGAGACAAAGGGAGGGAGGTGAAGGAGAGTTTGACCTACTCAGTCAAGGGGACACTGGGTCCAGATCACACCGTGTCCTGTCCTCTCTAGCTGGGCCGAGATTTCAACACTGGAAATAGAACCACCCTCTCTCCCTGTCTGCTGTCAATCAGAGGTGCTAATAAAAACAGAGAGGAGGACGCTGTGGTCTGGTCTCCCTCATCCAATCAGAGAGCCGCCAGTCCCAGTCCGAAAGAGAGTCTGTGAAAATCCCTGCTTTGAAAGAAATTAACTGCCATCACGAATTCGACTGGGATTGCGGTGGATACCATCTGGAAGGAATTAGAAACCGCCACCTGGAGACATCCCAATCACAAAATTAAACTTTGGGATTACTAAAATTTAGCGGAAAAAACTCACTTCCAGACATGAGAGGCTCTATTTCCATCCCCCTTTTCAAAATCTGGTTTCATCAGATTTCCGAGAGGAGGGTGAAGGAGGAGGGTGGAAGAGGTGGAGGAGGAGGACGTGGAGGAGAATATGAGTCTGGTCTCTTAGCTCATGGTTAAAATGGGACACCTAACACATCGTAGAGAGCCTGTTTGTTATGGTTGGTAATTAAATGAAAATAAGCCACCTCCTACAGGCTGCTCGCTCCCGAGCATCTGAGAGTTTTGACAGAGGAACAGCTTTCCTGAAGCAGATAGGATCACACAATTGTGCCGTGCGTGTAGATACGAATTCACTCTCAGGAAACTCACGTCTTGGCATGGATGTTGGTTCTACACCGAACGGTGCACTCAAAAGACGGGCTGAAAGGTGTTCTGTTCCTGTGGACCTGCTGGTAAGTCAAGCAGCACTGCCTTGCAGGGTAATCCAAGGTTGTCAGGTGGAGAGGTTAAATGGCTGCAAAGTATGCATCTCCCTCTCCCCTGTCCTGAGCCCACCCCTCACTTCAAATGGGCCATTGCTATCTGCTCTGGAGTTCGCCAAGCGCTGAACCGCTCAAAGCGATTGCCAGATATGATCCTCAACATGACTCGTACAGTCCGACTTACAAAGACAAATCTCCATAAAGTCAAAGATGTCCAACATAACGCTCTGTCAGTAATGCACACACTAAAACAGATATTATGCCAGGTCAAATAGTTGAGTGCACCAAACACGTAGGCCTAGGAGTTTCATGTGCCTACAGTTGGCAACACGGGAACAAGGCTTTACTGTAGGTCTGACGCTGATTGATTGGTAACTTAAAATTGTGATGTAATGTACCCTTGTGTCGTAATCTCACAGAAAAACAGCTTTGCTGAGAGAGAAACAAAAAACATAGTGATTTCATCATGTCTACTACTAGCACAACAAAAGAGCTCAGGTATGCAAGAGGCCCACCACGCTGGACCAACACCCAGAGCTGGGTTTTCATCATAGGGGCGGCTTGGCAGGGATACCCAGACTAAGTAGACAGGATCTGGGATGGGGAGTGTAGAGGTGGGGGCCTACATCATGGATGTCCTAAATATCAATGCATCCTTCAAGAGAGCCGTCCAAGTGACTGCCGAAGGACCCAGACATATTAGGTTTGTCTGTGGTCCATCAAATTCACGGTTGAGTGCCTTGTTGTCCAAAAGCGCTCTAACTTCCCGTGCCGAGCTTAACAAGAACAGCTAACTGGGAGGCTACGCTGTGAGCACAGCCACAAGAACAACCAACCGGGAGGCTAAACTGTGAGAGCACAGCCACAATAACAACCAACCGGGAGGCTAAGCTGAGAGCACAGCCACAAGAACAACCAACCGGGAGGCTAAACTGAGAGCACAGCCACAAGAACAACCAACCGGGAGGCTAAGCTGAGAGCACAGCCACAAGAACAACCAACCGGGAGGCTAAGCTGTGAGAGCAAAGCCACAAGAACAACCAACCGGGAGGCTAAGCTGTGAGAGCACAGCCACAAGAACAACCAACCGGGAGGCTAAGCTGTGAGAGCAAAGCCACAAGAACAACCAACCGGGAGGCTAAGCTGTGAGAGCACAGCCACAAGAACAACCAACCGGGAGGCTAAACTGAGAGCACAGCCACAAGAACAACCAACCGGGAGGCTAAGCTGTGAGCACAGCCACAAGAACAACCAACCGGGAGGCTAAACTGAGAGAGCACAGCCACAAGAACAACCAACCGGGAGGCTAAACTGAGAGCACAGCCACAAGAACAACCAACCGGGAGGCTAAGCTGTGAGAGCACAGCCACAAGAACAACCAACCGGGAGGCTAAGCTGTGAGAGCACAGCCACAAGAACAACCAACCGGGAGGCTAAACTGAGAGAGCACAGCCACAAGAACAACCAACCGGGAGGCTAAACTGAGAGCACAGCCACAAGAACAACCAACCGGGAGGCTAAGCTGTGAGCACAGCCACAAGAACAACCAACCGGGAGGCTAAGCTGTGAGCACAGCCACAAGAACAACCAACCGGGAGGCTAAACTGTGAGCACAGCCACAAGAACAACCAACCGGGAGGCTAAGCTGTGAGAGCACAGCCACAAGAACAACCAACCGGGAGGCTAAACTGTGAGAGCACAGCCACAAGAACAACCAACCGGGAGGCTAAACTGTGTGAGCACAGCCACAAGAACAACCAACCGGGAGGCTAAGCTGTGAGCACATTTTCATTAAGCATCATTTTTCATTAAGAAGCTTACCGGTAGTCCCCAGTCAGGGGTCACGTGGTGTTTGTTTACAAGCAGACAGCGACGAGAGACCACTCACTGTCATGCTCTAATTACAGTATGGAATTCACAACTAAATGTTTGCCAGCTAGATATCTAAAATGTGCTAAATGCTCTGCGGTTGTGCATTTGGTTCGCTAATTTTGTTTCTAGTTACTTCTTCCAAAAATCAAGCATTCGCTTGGTAACAGCAGAGAATCCCCTCCTGGATCAAGAGCCTTGCTGTCTAATATTTAGCTTGTGCGTGCAGCAAACTGTAGGTAGCATTTTTTAGTCACTTGTATAGTTTAGGTCAGAGACTATATAAAATGTTCGCAATGCACTCATTAACATTTAGTTAGCATTCTCTATGGGATTTCACATGTACTTATTAGCACTGCTAACCTTCGAATTACAGAGTATTAGTGGGGTTTGAAAACAGCGTCCCTTGTGTTCAGTGCCAGTATTACCTAATATCCCGATATGGCATAAGGTCGGTATGAAAATCTGGATACCGCACAAGCCTAGTACGCAGTGACCACAGCCACAAGGCGGGGGGCACACACTCGCTCACACTCCCAGCCTGTTAAGAGCTTTGACAGCCCTGCCAACCCTGTTCTGATTGCCAATCTCCCAATTGAGCGTTTCCCCTTAAGCTCCCCGTCCCCCACTCATTCGCACCCTTCCAAGTGTGCTACCGAACTGAGTTCTCCTGCATTGTGCACAGGTCCCGTTGAGCAGTAGCTGTGCAGAGGCAGGAAGAAGGAGGCGTAGTCAGGAGCCAAGTCTCTTTCCCCCCCCACCCATCTCACAGAGCACATGGAAAAGTCATTGCGGGGGAAAAAGCCCCTTCCTGCTGGCGAGGAGGCCTCGGACAGGCGCTTCACTCCGCGAAACAGGAAATAGCCCTTTATTACAAAGGAGGAAAGGAAGGAGAAGAAGAAGAAACAAGCCAGGTTTTTGACCATCCGCCGGTTTATTTGTAGATAACTTGTGTGCCGACGGAGGGCTGCCTGTGACGGGACAGAGATGAGGCCTGAGGGGGAACCTGCTGTTAGCCCCCTGCTGTTCCCAGGCAGGGGGCTAACTTAACACAGGCCAAATGGGCCAGGACCACCGTGGTTCCACTCATGCGGGACAGCAGCAACACAGTGACCACACAGACTAGCGCAGACGAAGGATTATATAGGCTAGTCAAGGGTTAGACAGTCTTAGGATGCTGCTGGGGGAAATGATCGGAATGACAAGATGGAACCAGTGATTTTTTCCATTTCCTCTGTCTTCTCGTCGGACGGTCCATAAACCTTTAACTCTAACAAGGGTTGAAGACAGTAGATCCTTAAATAAGGGGAATCTTAAGTTTGGACACACACACACACAGAATATCTGCTTCAATGAAACAAGAGGATAAAGAATGAAAAGACTCATTCCATCTCTCCATAGAGGAGTATTGTTAGACTGAGTAGGTGAGGGGAGGCTAATGCCATTAGTGGAAGGATGAAGATCAGGTAGAGGCCCCTTCGGGAGCTGCTCTCTGGAACACCTCTACTTGACTCCCTCACTCTATCCCTCCACCCATTCGTCTCTCTCTACTCTTCATCTCCTCTCCCGTTCACTCTTCCTCTCTAAACCCGTCACTCTTTTATCCCCCCCACCCCACCCCAATAAATAGGCCATAGTGCAAAATAATTACAATTATAATTTAGTATTAACACTGGAGTGATAGATGTGCAGAAGATGATGTGCAAATAGAGATACTCGGGTGCAAATGAGCAAAATAAATAACAATGTAAATAACAATATGGGGATGAGGTAGTTGGGTGGGCTAATTACAGATGGGATGTGTACAGGTGCAGTGATCGGTAAGCTGCTCTGACAAGTGATGCTTAAAGATAGTGAGGGAGATAAGCGTCTCCAGCTTCAGAGATTTTTGCAGTTCGTTCCAGTCATTTGCAGCAGAGAACTGGAAGGAATGGCGGCCAAAGGAGGTGTTGGCTTTGGGGATGACCCGTGAGATATACCTGCTGGAACACATACTACGGGTGGGTGTTGCTATGGTGACCAATGAGCTAAGATAAGGCTGGGATTTGCCTAGAAGGGATTTATAGATGACCTGGAGCCATTGGGTTTGGCAACGAATATGTAGTGAGGGCCAGCCAACGAGAGCGTACAGGTCACATTTACATTCACATTTTAGTAATTTAGCAGACGCTCTTATCCAGAGCGACTTACAGTTAGTGAATACATATATATATATATTTTTTTTTCATACTGGCCCCCCGTGGGAATCGAACCCACCACCCTGGCGTTGCAAATGCCATGCTCTATCAACTGAGCTACATCCCTGCCAGCCATTCCCTCCCCTACCCTGGACGACGCTGGGCCAATTGTGCGCCGCCCATGAGTCTCCCGGTCACGGCCGGCTGCGACAGAGCCTGGATTCGAACCAGGATCTCTAGTGGCACAGCTAGCACTGCGATGCAGTGCCTTAGACCACTGCGCCACTCAGGAGACAATGGTGGGTAGTATATGGGGCTTTGATGACAAAACGGATGGCACTGTGATAGACTACATCCAATTTGCTGAGTAGAGTGTTGGAAGCTATTTTGTAAATGACATCGCCGAAGTCAAGGATCGGTAGGATAGTCAGTTTTACGAGGGCATGTTTAGCAGCATGAGTGAAGGAGGCTTTGTTGCGAAATAGGAAGCCGATTCTAGATTTAACTTTGGATTGGAGATGCTTAATGTGAGTCTGGAAGGAGAGTTTATGGCCTAACCAGACACCTAGGTATTTGTAGTTGTCCACATATTCTAAGTCAGAGCCGCCGAGAGTAGTGATTCTAGTCGGGCAGGCGGGTGCAAGCAGCGTTCGATTGAAGAGAATGCATTTAGTTTTACTAGCGTTAAAGAGCAGTTGGAGGCCACGGAAGGAGTGTTGTATGGCATTGAAGCTTGTTTGGAGGTTTGTTAACACAGTGTCCAATGAAGGGGCAGATGTATTCAAAATGGTGTCGTCTGCGTAGAGGTGGATCTGAGAGTCACCAGCAGCAAGAGCGACATCTTTGATATACACAGAGAATAGAGTCGGCCCGAGAATTGAACCCTGTGGCATCCCCATAGAGACTGCCAGAGGTCCAGACAACAGGCCCTCCGATTTGACACATTGAACTCTATCTGAGAAGTAGTTGGTGAACCAGACGAGGCAGTCATTTGAGAAACCAAGGCTATTTTGTCTGCCAATAAGAATGCGGTGATTGACAGAGTCGAAAGCCTTGGCCAGGTCAATGAAGACGGCTGGGGCGGCAGGTAGCTTAGTGGTTAAGAGCGTTGTGCCAGTAACCGAAAGGTCGCTGGTTCTAATCCCCGAGCCTACTTGGTGAAAAATCTGTCAATGTGCCCTTGAGCACGGCACTTAACCCTAATTGCTCCTGTAAGTCGCTCTGGATAAGAGCGTCTGCTAAATGACGAGAAATGTAAAAAATGTACTGTCTTTTATCGATCACGGTTGTTATATCGTTTAGGACCTTGAGCGGGGCTGAGGTATACCCATGACCAGCTCGGAAACCAGATTGCATAGCGGAGAAGGTACGGTGGGATTCGAAATGGTCGGTGATCTGTTTGTTAACTTGGCTTTCAAATACTTTTGAAAGGCAGGGCAGGATGGATATAGGTCTGTAACAGTTTGGATCTAGAGTGTCACCCCCTTTGAAGAGGGGGATGACCGCGGCAGCTTTCCAATCTCCGGGGATCTCAGACGATACGAAAGAGAGGTTGAACAGGCTGGTGATAGGGGTTGCGACAATTTCGGCGGCTAATTTTAGAAAGAAAGGGTCCAGATTGTCTAGCCCAGTTGATTTGTAGGGGTCCAGATTTTGCAGCTCTTTCAGAACATCAGCTATCTGAATTTGGGTGAAGGAGAAGCGCGGGGGGGGGGTGGGGCAAGTTGCAGCGGAGGGTGCAGAGCTGGTGGTCTGGGTAGGGGTAGACAGGTGGAAAGCATGGCCAGCCGTAGCAAAATGCTTGTTGACATTTTTTGATTATCGTAGATTTAAAATCGGTAGTGACAGTGTTTCCTAGCCTCAGTGCAGTGGGCAGCTGGGAGGAGGTGCTCTTATTCTCCATGGACTTTAGTGTCCCAAAACTTTTTGGAGTTAGTGCTACAGGATGCAAATTTCTGTTTGAAAAAGTTAGCCTTTGCTTTCCTAACTGATTGTGTATATTGTTTCCTGAATTCCCTGAAAAGATGCATATCGCGGGGGCTGTTCGATGCTAATGCCGTACGCCACAGGATGTTTTTGTGCTGGTCAAGGGCAGTCAAGTCTGGGGTGAACCAGGGGCTATATCTGTCATAGACACCTGTGGGTTCTGGCTCGCACACATGGATGCCCCCACTATGGACGAAGTGACTTGAATCTGAAACACCTCTGTTTAAACAAGCCCCGGGTCTCTTAAAAACCCCTCAGCTATTCAAAGCTCTGCTGAAGTCTCTTTATAAGCTAAATCAAGTAAGCAGTTTTGATTCCAGTTGTGTCCTATATTATTTCACAGGGCATTAAACCCACCTCCCTCTCTTTTAAAAGCAAAGCCCTTCCCAAGAACAATACGTCCCCTTCACTAGCTACAACACATTCCTCATCTCAGAGCCAATTGCCAGAAACAGTTTTGGATGGCCGACAGTTTCTAGGTTGTATGGCCTGGCAAATTATCTAAACCACAGGGCGCCAGGGTTCAACGCTTCTCAACGGACCCTGTAAATTAAATAGCAGAGTACAAAAATAACGCTTTAATAGGCCAACATGCAAATAACGAAAACTCTCCGTCCTGCATATCTCCTGCTCGGTTGCGGTGGCATGAAGCACACCAATACACTGCTTCTGAGCTCACTTGAAAAGCAACACCATAAAAAAGTACAGTGTGTCTGTTTTCAACCCAATTATGAGGAATGAGTGGAAGCCAATCTGTTGAGTCTCTGACTACAGTCAGACTGGGAAGACATGTTCACCAGACTGCAGGGATCAGAACAGCAGCGGAATAGGAAGCACTACAGCAGGAGCAGATTCTTTGATCCGCGTCACCTTGTACTGTAGCTACAACAATGCATGGTGGTTAGTGTGTTTCACTACAATCTGCTAAATCTATTCATTCAAATCAATGAAATTGTCACTTTTTCTTTTGCACTCAGAGTGCATCTTATTTCTAGAATATAGGCCTTTAGAAAATGTGTGTGTATGTGTGTGTTCTCACTGGAGGATATGTTCCTGGTCATGTCATGGACCAAATAGCCGTACAAACTTTGAGGACAATTAATACACGATGGTTCTGATAAAGCACATTACTTCAACCTCCCAACCGACTCTGGACTGGGTAGTTAAGGAACAGCACCTCATGGCCTTTAGGAGGGCAAATTATCAGCTTATTTCCATACCAAATCCCTAATATGTTAGGCATCCAAATACATCTAGAAGTGCTAGTCAAATGACCACTCAAACAAAAAGAAAGAAAACAAATAGTGACAAATGCAAGGTTTGTCTCAGCAGCATTTCCATGTTAAAATAATGACCTTACCTCTTCGTCGGAGGTGTCGTGTTCATACTCGTCCCCCTGCTGGGTGGTGGTCAGTCCCTGGAAAGTGGTGGTCAGTCCCTGGAAGGTGGTGGTCAGTCCCTTCTCTCCTCTGTCATTCATAGAGACTCCTTCGTCTTTCTTCATCTTCCTCTTCTGCTTTGATGCAGTTTTTTCGTCCGGCTGCTAATATGAAAAACAAGACACCAAGGAATTACATTTAGAGTTCATAGCAACCGGTTGCTATGCGAACAATTTCTGGTACTTTTTTTTATGTCTAATTATCAAAACAAAACAAAAACTGATGCGTGACAGCCAATCAACTCTGTCAGACCTGTAAAATAAGTAAAATAAAAGCAGTTTTAGGAAATACAACTTCCTGCCGGCTTGAAGGGACGACTGATCATTTGATGTCCTTTATGGCTCGATGACAGTTTCCATGTTTTAGGATTCCCATTTATTTATTGCATTCAGTACACAGCTTCCTTTGCATGATTCACACACATGGAGGAGCAGTCACCCGAAAGGCACATCCTGTGTGAGTGGAAGGCCAGCGAGGATGAAAGGATCCAGGGACCCACCACTGGACGTGCTTTACTGTGAGCCATCAGTCACACAGACGCAGAGCCGTCAAAGGCTCTCTTAAAAGGAACGAGGGGATAGAGGGACGCAAGGGAGGGCGGGATGGATGCATGGAAGGGGGGAATGAACTGCTTTGAGACGAGGAGATAGAGGGATAGAGGGAGGAAGAGAAGTTATTTGAGGTTGCATGCTCATTCCCCCAGAGGCAGTGACGGGCAGGTGAGTAACCTGCTATGATTTATGCCTTCGGTGGGTCATGGTATCTTTTGGCCTGCAGCTCTAAGTGAAACACTTCCTCCCGGATGCCTAGTTAAATCCCCATCAAGAAAGAGCTGCCTGGGCCCAGTTTTAATATTGAATGCATTTTTACGCCCAGGGGATTTCAGTCAGACCTGAGTTTCTCTCTGCTGTAGCCTCCTCTTGAACTGAACAAACAAGGTGAAGTGGGGTTTGCGTAGGAGGCAGTTTAAGAAAGCCAAGAGGGAAGCTTGTTTACTCCACAACACGGAAGCTTGTTTACTCCACAACACGGAAGCTTGTTTACTCCACAACGCGGAAGCTTGTTTACTCCACAACACGGAAGCTTGTTTACTCCACAACACGGAAGCTTGTTTACTCCACAACACGGAAGCCAACACTTGTAAAATAGAAGACTGGATAGAAGAGTGGGCTTCCTGGCTACGCTACAAGTCTGTTGGAGGATGACCAAGCTAATGTGTTTACTGTTACAGGGATGAGGTTGCAGGGCGGGGGTGGAGGGAGAGAGTACGAGACCACGTCCAGATGATGTGCGACAGACCAGCCAAAAGAGAAGGGCTCGCAGAGTGGATCATGCAGCTTGAAAACAAGCAGTGGACTGGACTTCTAGCTGAGCCTGGCCCGGAGCCCATCTGACCACAACCGCCGACGAGAGAGAGGCGCTGAGGACGGGAAGGCACTGCATGGAGTCAGTCAGGATAGAGAGGCTGAGGATAGGAAGGCACTGCATGAAGTCAGTCAGGAGAAGCCAAAAGAAAAGGACATTCTTTTCCCCCATAAATAATGCTCTTAGTAGGGACATTCAAATGAACGTCTTGACACCCAAAATGTGTTGGCGTACCCCAGGGTTATGGCTGGTAATTGACAAAATCATTCAAATTCATAATCTCTGGCTCGAATCTCCTGCAGGCCTTTCTGTTCCGAGCACATTCACACACGATGGCCGCACACACCCACGTGTACGCCAACACACTGTAGTTCAGACACAAACACACACCCACGTGTACGCCAACACACTGTAGTTCAGACACAAACACACACACAGGGCAACAACTTGTTTTTAACGCTCCAAAGCGAACGCAAGCGGGCCCCAGGTTCATCAATACCATGCTGCATCATTTGAGTTATAGGGTGAAGCTCGAATGGATCCATCAGAAGGCATTCACGTCCCGTTCACACTTCCACTTAATTGGGAGCAAAACCCAAACGATAAGCCCACTTAGGCTCCCTGTCCCTGGCTTGGCCTGCTACAGCACCTCCGTCCAGAGAGAGGGGTCATCCTGGGGTCAACTCTGCTACACAACCCTCACACAGGTCCCAGGGAAACTTGTCAAAAGTTAACGGGGGTGGGGGTTGTATTAGCGGGGAGGTGTTAAGTGTATTAAGGGACTACATCGAGTAAACAAAGGGGATGCACTTTGTCTTTTTTTCTTGGATACCATTCCCCCACGTCCACCCTGAATTTGACCCCTAACCTCACATCCCTCCACCTCTCCACTTTAATGGCTGGTGGATGGAGGAGACAGCTGTAACCCACAGTGGAAGTGGCCCAGACGCTTCTGAAGACCACAGATCCTGCGTGGGTGCGTTAGGAGCAAAGCCTTCCTGGTTACTGTAAGATGAGCCACCCCCCCCTCTAGTCTTAGTCTCCCCTTTCCTCCCCTTTCCTCCCCCACTCTAACCCCATTTTATCTCCATCTCCCACCCACTCACACGCCGAGAACGCGGACCGACTGGCCGGCCGACGGCAGAGCTGGCCCGATCAGTGAGCTGGCCACGGCCGGCCGCTGCACCAGGGGACTCTCCCAGGGACCATAAAGCCTCCAGCAGCCACATTAACTTCTGCCTGGTGTGCTGAAGGCCCAGATCCCCCCCCACCAGACCACAGCAGTTCCAGACAATGATTTAAAGGTTTCAAATTTGTTCCAGTGTGCCTTTGCAATAGCATAAACACACAAATGTGCCAATTTTCTTGCTTAACCCTTTCTTGTCCTCCTTTGTTTGTGTCTCTTGGCATTGCCAAACTTAAGATCAGTGTTCGATTTGAGTGATGCAAGTGGTGCTGAAATCTGCAGCAATAAAATAAAACAAGGCTGACGAATGACGCAGTGCCCCTTGTACCTATCAGTGTCATTTCGTAATTGACGGATCTCTATGGAAAGACATATCATTCACCCAAGTTTCGTCAAAATCGAGCCAGTGGTGTCTGAAATATCGTGTGGGTTAGCTAGACTCATATCCCTGAGCACGTGTGCAAAATTTCAGCACTCTGAGGCAAAGACATCAAGATATAAAACATGCACCCATTATAGCTCCACCATGTGGTCGACATGAATGTTCTTGCATATGTTGAGTCTTGACAGCGTTTGCAACAGGTGTACAAAATCGTTACAATACGAATATCTTTGATTTATATGCATTCATCTGACAGACCACGCCCACGTGAATGTTTATTGGTCAATAGCAGCCATGTTGTTTTAGGTACTAGTCTGAGACCTTTGAACCTAAATGCCACATATCAAGTTTCGTGCAGATCGGTCATTCGGTGCCAGAAGAGCAGCGTTGTAAGTGTTTTTCACAAAATTCTAAACGGCGGAAAATCCATCACTGTGGACCATCACAGAGGAAAATGTGTTCCTTGTGAGGAGAGGGACCTACGTACTGAATTTCATGACTTCAGGTCAAACAGGGTGAGGGGCATGACTTTTCAAAGTTTGTATTTTCAAACTTGTATTTTCATCTGGCCAATTAGTGTAACTTTGATCTCAATGGCAAGACGCATAATTCACCCAAGTTGTCAAAATCAGGCCAGTGCTGTCTGAGATCGCCGTGTGACTAAAGAATCAATGGAGACGGAGCCACAGTCCCCTCCCTGATTTCATCGTGGTGGACAATAAACGTAACTTTGTGACCAGTCTCAATTTTACAATTAAAGAGACAATGAAGGCGTTCGGAGGATAAGCTGACGTCATTCCCATCCACCTTGCATGACAGTTGGAGATTTTTGAACACATCACCAGAGAGCTTAACATTGGCTGATAATTACCGCAAATATTCCACCCAGTCCCAGACACCTGGCCCTACCTATTAACCCCATCCATTTCCCCTCCGATAGTCGGCGTGGCTGCATGCCTAATTGCAAACCACTTTTGACAGAGGAGTCTGGACTTCCTGCAGGTGAAGATGGAGTCAGAAAGAGGAGGGTAGATGGTACTCAGGCAGACGTAGGCTTTACTGTAGACTGGCAAGAGAATAGACGTGACCCGATCCTGCAGGTTCATGCTCTACAACATTCGGAGAGTACGACCCTGCCTTACACAGGAAGCGGCACAGGTCCTAATCCAGGCACTTGTCATCTCCCGTCTGGATTACTGCAACTCGCTGTTGGCTGGGCTCCCTGCCTGTGCCATTAAACCCCTACAACTCATCCAGAATGCCGCAGCCCGTCTGGTGTTCAACCTTCCCAAGTTCTCTCACGTCACCCCGCTCCTCCGCACACTCCACTGGCTTCCAGTTGAAGCTCGCATCTGTTACAAGACCATGGTGCTTGCCTATGGAGCTGTGAGGGGATCGGCACCTCTGTACCTTCAGGCTCTGATCAGTCCCTACACCCAAACGAGGGCATTGCGTTCATCCACCTCTGGCCTGCTGGCTCCCCTTCCTCTGCGGAAGCACAGTTCCCGCTCAGCCCAGTCAAAACTGTTCGCTGCTCTGGCACCCCAATGGTGGAACAAGCTCCCTCACGACGCCAGGACAGCGGAGTCACTCACCACCTTCCGGAGACATTTGAAACCCCACCTCTTTAAGGAATACCTGGGATAGGATAAAGTAATCCTTCTACCCCCCCACCAAAAAATAAAAATAAAAATAAATAAATACATTTATTTAAAAAATAAAAAATAAAAAATAAATAAAACACATTGTAAAGTGGTTATCCCACTGGCTATAGGGTGAATGCACCAATTTGTAAGTCGCTCTGGATAAGAGCGTCTGCTAAATGACGTAAATGTAAACATGGACCAATAGTCACCTGCCTGTTCCTGCATGTAATAAATATAATGTCCACTAGGAGGTAGTAAAGAGTAATATTGATGAAATCCACACAAGCTGATGGATATTTCCTCTGGTGTATAACTGGATGACGGATATTATTATCTAGACTGATCTAGAGTTCTAGACAAATGTGTGAGTTGGTGATAATGAAAAGCTTTGAAAAGATACTATTATTTTATTGCAAGAGAAAAAGTTATTTATTAAAGATGACAAGAAAATAAATTATGCTTCAAATAACCAACATAAACACATTACAGTCAACACATTTTAGTAAAAAAACTAAAATGTCTATATCCTGAAGTAAAAAAAAAAAAAAAGATCAATCTAGAGAGAGAGCTACATTAGCAAAAGTATGTGGACACCTGCTCGTATAACATCTCATTCCAAAATGAATATGGAGTTGGTCCCCCCCTTCACTGCTGTAACAGCCTCTACCCTTCTGGGAAGGCTTTCCACTAGATGTTGGAACATTGCTGCAGGGACTTGCTTCCATTCAGCCACAAGAACATTAATGAGGTTGGGCATTGATGTAGGGCAATTAGGCCTGGCTCGCAGTCGGTCTTACAATTCACCCCAAAGGTGTTCGATGGGGTTGAGGTCAAGACTATGTGCAGGCCAGTCAAGTTCTTCCACACCGATCTCAACAAACAATTTCTGTATGGACCTTGCTTTGTGCACGGGGGCATTGTCATGCTGAAACAGGAAAGGGCCTTCCCCAAACTGTTGCCACAAAGTTGGAAGCACAGAATCATCTAGAATGTCATTGTATGCTGTAGCGTTAAGATTTCCCTTCACTGGAACTAAAGGGCCTAGCCCGAACTATGAAAAACAGCCCCAGACCATTATTTCTCCTCCCACTAAACTTTACAGTTGGCACTATGCATTGGGGCTGGTAGCGTTCTCCTGGCATCCTCCAAACCCAGATTCGTCCGTCGGACTGCCAGAGGGTGAAGCGTGATTCAGCATCACTCCAGAGTCCAATGGCAGCGAGCTGTAAACCACTCCAGAAGACGCTTGGCTGCTCGGCCATGGAAACCCATTTCATGAAGCTCCCGACGAACAGTTCTTGTACTGACGTTGCTTCCAGAGGCAGTTTGGAACTCGGTAGTGAGTGTTGCAACCGAGCACAGACAATTTGAATGCGCTAAAGCACTTGGTGGCCCCATTCTGTGAGCTTGTGTGGCCTACCACTTCGCAGCTGAGCCGTTGTCGCTTCTAGACGTTTCCACGTCACAATAACAATGCACTACAGCTCTAGCAGGGCAGACATTTGACGAAGTGACTTGTTGGAAAGGTGGCAACCTTTGACAGTGCCAAGTTCAAAGTCACTGAGCTCCTCACTAAGGCCATTCTACTGCCAATGTTTGTCTATGGAGATTGCATGACTGTGTGCTTGATTTTATTCACCGTTCAGCAACGGCTGCGGCTGAAATAGCCGAATCCACTAATTTGAAGGGGTGTCCACATACTTGTGTGTACACACACACAGCATTCGGAAAGTATTCAGACCCCTTTACTTTTTCCACATAGTTACGTTACAGCTTTATTCTAAAATTGATTAAATATATATTTTTCTCAATCTACACACAATACCCCATAATGACAAAGCAAAAGCATTTCAGAACATTTTGCGAAATTTCCCGTGTAGCTCAGTTGGTAGAGCATGGCGCTTGCAATGCCAGGGTTGTGGGTTCGATTCCCACGGGGGACCAGTATGAAAATGTATGCACTCACTAACTGTAAGTCGCTCTGGATAAGAGCTAAATTACTAAAATGTAAATAAATACCTTATTTACATAAGGATTCAGACCATTTGCTATGAGACTCGAAATTGAGCTAAAGTGCATCCTGTTTCCATTGATCATACTGGAGATGTTTCTACAACTTGATTGGAGTCCACCTCTGGTAAATTCAATTGATTGGACATGATTTGTAAAAGGCACACACCTGTCTATATAAGGTCCCACAGTTGACAGTGCATGTCAGAGCAAAAACCAAGCCATGAGGTCGAAGGAATTGTCCGTAGAGCTCCGAGACAGGATTGTGTCGAGGCACAGATCTGGGGAAGGGTACCAAAAACTGTCTGCAGCATTGAAGGTCCCCAAGAATACAGTGGCCTCCATCAAGTTTGGAACCACCAAGACTCTTCCTAGAGCTGGCCATCCGGCCAAACTGAGCAATCGGGGGAGAAGGGCCTTGGTCAGGGAGGTGACCAAGAACCCATGGTCAATCTAACAGAGCTCCAGAGTTCCTCTGTGGAGATGGGCGAACCTTCCAGAAGGACAACCATCTCTGCAGCACTCCACCAATCAGGCCTTTATTGTAGAGTGGCCAGACGGAAGCCACTCCTCAGTAAAACGCACATGACAGCCCGCTTGGAGTTTGCCAAAAGGCACCTAAAGGATTCGCAGACCATGAAAAACAAGATTCTCTGGTCTGATGAAACCAAGATTTAACTATTTGGCCTGAATGCCAAGCGTCACGTCTGGAGAAAACCAGGCACCGCTCATCACCTGGACAATACCATCCCTACGGTGAAGCATGGTGGTGGCAGCATCATGCTGTGGGGATGTTTTTCTGTGGCAGGGACTGGGAGACTAGTCAGGATCGAGGGAAAGATGAACAGAGCAAGGTACAGAGATATCCTTGATGAAAACCTCAGGACCTCAGACTGGGGAAAAGGATCACCTTCCAACAGGACAATGACCCTAAGCACACAGCCAAGACAACGCAGGAGTGGCTTCGGGACAAGTCTCAATGTCCTTGAGTGGCCCAGCCAGAGCCCCGACTTAAACCTGATCGAACATCTCTGAAGAGACCTGAAAATAGCTGTGCAGCGACGCTCCCCATCCAACCTGACAGAGCTTGAGAGGATCTGCAGAGAAGAATGGGAGAAACTCCCCAAATACAGGTGTGCCAAGCTTGTAGCGTCATACCCAAGAATACTCGAGACTATAATCGCTGCCAAAAGGTGCTTCAACAAAGTACTGAGTAAAGGGTCTGAATACTTATGTAAATGTGATTTCAGTTTTGTATTTTTAATACATTTGCCAAAAAAAATTCTAAAAACCTGTTTTTGCTTTGTCATTATGGGGTGTGTGTGTGTATTCCGTTGCGTTACAGAATAAGGCTGTAACGTAACAAAATGTGGAAAAAGTGAAGGGGTCTGAATACTTTCCAAATGCACTGTGTATACTACTGGTAGAAAGCTAACAACCATTCTCTTTTTTTATCTATGTAGTAGTCTGGTTTTTAGAATATTTACTCACAACTGTATTTAAAAGATTGCATTTATATACAACCAGAAATAGCACCTATCAGGCCCCATCTTATGTTGGCACTTGCTGTATGAAGCAATGTTTTCCCTATTGGTACTTTGGCAGGTCAAGATAGAACAGGCCTGGGCAAGCTTCTGCGCCACGAAGTCAAAACACTGGTATAAACATCAATACTAGTTCTAAAAGAGCTACAAATAACAATTAAACAAAACATAGATGGTGCTATAGATGTAAGTACACTTCCAATGACTTCATGCAGATGGCTAATACATTTATTAACCCTAATCTTAACATGTGTATAACAGAATAACCTTGTGTTCTACAGGCATGCTGAACAGGCAAGGACGGCACACAGTCCGAGTCACACGGGGCACACACTGGCTTCTGGCAGGACGCACACACGTGCCACCTTCCTGTCATTGTTGTGGTCACAGCTCAGTGGTATTTATGCGAGGTGGTTACAGAGCGAGCCTGCAAGGATGCGACTTCAGTGTCACTTTGCTCAGAAGTCTCTGAAATATGATCATCATAATCACTCCCTGAATTGTCCTGAGAGTGATCCTGCTGACATTTTTACCTGAAAATAAAAAAACGTTGGTGTCACCCAAATTTACCTTGAACAGAGGAACTCAAGATTTAGGTACATTTTCTTTTTTAGCTTTAAGACAGATTGCCCCCATCCCTCTAGCACAATGTGTTATTTATAACATTTAAAGAGAATATCTATTAACTAATATATGGCCATTTAGATTTTTCATATAACTTTACCTTCTCAGGCATGTCAGCAGAGCATATGACGAGCTTTACTCCTGCAGCTGATTGTCTGTCAGCTCAAAATTAAGTGACACACGTTCCCTTTCTTGAGGGTGCATTTCACTCGATATTATGTTTCCGTAGTAGCCCAAGGGTGGTTTTGACAGTGGGTCAAAATTACCTGAATGTATTTCTAGCATTTTATATCCACATGGATTTATCAGACAAAGATATGTATGCCTTGGGGGAAAATGTCAGTCGCTTGAGGGTCTAATGAACCGGCTATCATTCCTTAATAACAGGAAAACTCAAGTAACGGAGAGTTGCCCCCCCCCATTCATTTAAAGCAGGGGTACTTTTTCAGCCTTGGACCCAAATGAGAAATTCTGTGTTTCCTGGGACCCAAGCTAATGAAAACGTACCCCCTTTTGGGGCCCTAAGCGAGATTTAGTTGGGGGGGGGGGGCGATCCCACCTCGCGAGCAAAACATAATAGTAGCCCCCCTCTTGATTGCAGAGGGAAACATTTAAGTTTTATTTAATTTCCTGCAATTCTACACATTTTGCCATGGGTTATAGAGAATGCCATTTTTAAAGCAAGTCTTCTGCAACGCTACACATTTTGGCATGGGGCGCAGAGAATACTTTGCGGTTTTTAAGCTAATTTCCTGCAATTCTACAAATGTTGCCATGACTTATGTCATGTTAATATGATATCTGAGTGAGAGTGGCATGTGCCCTGCATGCCCGGTCAGTATTCAAACATGATTACTACAAGTTTAGATAGCTGGCAAGACTAATTTACCAATCAAAAACTTGTTGCTGACATGGCTAATTGAGTGACTATCAGTGACTGACATAAGAGAAAAACTGCTGATGAACAACCACATTTCTAAATTGCACCTTGGGTATTCTACTATTCTAACTCTCAACAGGGAGTTAAAACCCAGACAGATTCCCAAAAAAAAGAATAATATTCAAATTTTACTCTGACATGTCGCGACCCACCATTATTAACATGTCCGTGACCCATACTTTAAGAGAAGCTGATTTAAGGAAATAGCATAGCATGTTAAAGTAGTGCTTCTTCCTTACATTTGAGAAATCAGAACACTTCCACCACTTTGGCCAGTGTGCTCTGAGCACTCAGAGAGAAAACACTGAATTTGCAAACCAGCATTCTGATATTACCCATCTAGTAATCACACAACTCACTTCACCCATCCACCAACACTGCAATGACTTAATAGCTGTTTACTGCTGTGATAAAAATGTATACACTGAACAAAAATATAAACGCAACATGCGTTAGTTAGTTCATATAAGGAAATCAGTCGATTGAAATAAATAAATTAGGCCCTAATCTATGGATTTCACGACTCATAGGGCGGCGCACAATTGGCCCAGCGTCGTCCGGGTTTGGCCGGTGAAGGCAGTCATTGTAAATAAGAATTTGTTCTTAACTGACTTGCCTAGTTAAATAAAGGTAAAATAAAATAAATAAAAAATATGTATCGGTTTGTCACAGATACCTTAAAAAAAAAAAGTAGGGACGTGGATCACAAAACTAGTCAGTATCTGGTGTGACCACCATTTGCCTCATGCAGCGCAACATCCCCTTCGCATAGAGTTGATCAGGCTGTTGATTGTGGCCTGTGGAATGTTGTCCCAATCCTCTTCAGTGGCTGTGCGAAATTGCTGGATATTGGCGGGAACTGGAACACGCTGTCGTACACGTCGATCCAGAGCATCCCAAACATGCTCAATAGGTGATATGTCTGGTGAGTATGCAGGCCATGGAAGAACTGGGACATTTTCAGCTTCCAGGAACTGTGTACAGATCCTTGCGACATGGGGTTGTGCATTATCAAGCTGAAATATGAGGTGATGGCAGCGGATGAATGGCACAACAATGGGCCTCAGGATCTTGTCACTGTATTTCTGTGCATTCGAATTGTCATCGATAAAATGCAATTGTCCGTAGCTTATGCCTGCCCATACCATAACCCCACCATGGGGCACTCTGTTCACAACGTTGACATCAGCAAACCGCTCGCCCACACAACACCATACACGCTGTCTGACATCTGCCCGGTACAGTTGAAACTGGGATTCATCCGTGAAGAGCACACTACTCCAGCATGACAGTGGCCATCGAAGATGAGCATTTGGTTACGACCCTGGTGAAGATGACAAGCACGCAGATGAGCTTCCTTGAGACGGTTTCTGACAGTTTGTGCAGAAATTCTTTGGTTGTGCAAACCCACAGTTGCATCAGCTGTCCGGGTGGCTGGTTTCAGATGATCCCGCAGGTGAAGAAGCCGGATGTAGAGGTCCTGGGCTGGCGTGGTTACACATGGTCTGCGGTTGTGAGGCCAGTTGGATGTACTACCAAATTCTCTAAAACGACGTTGGAGGTGGCTTATGGTAGAGAAATTAACATTCAATTCTCTGGCAACATCCTGGACACCGCATGCCAATTGCACTCCCTCAAAACTTGAGACATCTATGGCATTGTGTTGTGTGAAAAGACTGCACATTTTAGAGTCACCTTTTAGTGTCCCCAGCACAAGGTGCACCTGTGTAATGATCACGCTGTTTAATTATCTTCTTGATATGCCACACCGGTCAGGTGGATGGATTATATTGGCAAAGGAGAAATGCTCACTAAGAGGGATGTAAACAAATTTGAGCACAACATTTGAGAGAAATAAGCTTTTTGTGCGAATGGAACATTTCTGGGATCTTTACTTCAGCTCATGAAACATGGGACCAACACTTGTTGCGTTTATATTGTTGTTCAGTGTAGCTGTTTTTTGCAAACACACAAATATATCACCTTGTTGAGTAAGGAGCAGCCATCACAAAATAAAATAGATTTCTGCACACTGTTAAATCCTACCGCAGTTTATTGAGTGCAAGGTCGGACAAAGTCAAGACCTTTGGGTCAAAACGTTTGCACTCAAACTGCCTTTAACTAGCCTAGAGTTTTTCCTGGCGAGGTCACGTGGTCAGGAAAAACTCAGGAACATACTATATTGCTTCTGTAAAAGAAATAGACTCCCATATTCACCGTAGGTTGATTCTCATCTGTAGCAGGCGGTGCAGCAGATGTTTCAACACCACTACTATTCTTCAGACTCTCATCTAGAATGACAGCATCATCATCATCATCATCATCTTCATCATCCCCTTCTTCAGCATTCTCTTCTTCATCTTGACTGTCACTCCCAGAGTCTTCCAGTCCTGAGAACACACTCTCCTCGCTATCTGAGAGGTCTGCATCTTCCTCCTCCCCAGCCTTCTTCTCAGTGACATCTTTGTCAAATATGGGAAGCTGAAATAGTAGAGACAGAAAAACAGAGACATACAGATTTGAATAGATGGGCAAACATGAATGAGTTAGCACTGACACTGATACAAAATGAATATAGAATCTTCGAACGTTAGCAAGTTACCTGACCCAAGTGAGCCACTGGCAATAGTACAAGGATGCTTGCTAGCTGATCAAGGTGAGACAGACAATTACCTTGTCACTGTTTATACAAAAACATCCTTACTTATTTTATTAGCAAATAAATCAGGGGACTATGTGATTAAGACAAAAAAGTTAGTTCGAAAAAACGGCAGTGTTTGAGCCTGCACATCCACATTTTCCTGCATAGCCAACGTGCTAGCCTAGCTAGCAGGTTAGCAACAATTACATGTTTTAGCTAACGTTACCCTTTTACCGAATATACATTTCAGAAATACTTTCGTACCTGGTCATCGTCCTCTTCAGCAACTCTTTTCTTCGCACTATTTTCTTTCGCTTTACTCATGGTGCCGTTTTTCTGTGATTCAATATTTACTGTAGGCATGCTTCTTGGACATCAACAGCCAACCATGTGGGATTCCGGTAAGAGGTCAAAGTTGAAAGTTGAAGGTCTGTTTTAAAACTGCGATTTTCGAGAACGATTACAAACATATATGATATGACTTTCTTGTACATACCAACATAAAGCCTAAATGTGTTACAAATTGTTAATTGAGTTCAAAGTGAGTCTTGGTGTATTTTATAATCGCATTTTGTGCTATATTATTATATAAATACTATAAGTTGACTATATACTATTTTAACATTCAATTCATGACATTTTAGTTCTATGGATATTTTTTTCTTCCCCGTGATGATGTCACAAAATGGCGACCACCATGCGCCTGTGCAATAGCCTTTCTCTACGCACTTTGTAGCTATATCGATTTGATGGAAATTTCCACTCGTAATAGTTTGTCAATTATAAGTCATATATTAATTAGTTTTTGAAAAATGTTCGTTTAGGCGAATACTGCCACACATAATTACAGAGTTGTTCGAGCAAAGACCGAACAGTCAAGAGCATTGTGCTTGTTTTGGATTTGTTTTTCTCTGGAGTTCCCTCCCCCCGTGTGCTGTTTTGGAGTTGATTAACTTTTGCAGTGATTCTATTTCGTTGATATGGAGTTTCACGGTGGTGGGTCTGGTGGGGTCGTGGTCAGTGGCAGTAACGTTCCTGCATTTCTTACGAAACTTTGGACTCTTGTTGAGGATCCGGAAACCGATCCTCTGATCTGCTGGAGCCCAGTGAGTTAACTAGCTTGCTAGCTGCTAATGCTAACGAACCTGCTAGCTAACTGATGGACACCTTCGTATAAGTTAACTTAGACTTGGTTCGCTTTATAGACAGTTGCTTATTGCCAATCAATATGGTTTCACATTTCATATTTGGTGTTAACTAGTTAGCGGGACATAATTTATAGCTAGCTAACGTTAGTTATGATAAAACACAACAGTGAACTAACTAGTTATCTTAACTTCCTAACCAGATTTGTACGAATAACTAACTCTGTGTCCGAAAGATGTAGCTAGCTATCCAGATAGCTAACTAGACAATTTAGCTAATTTGGTAAAACGATTAATCAGCAAAAGTCAGCAAGGCCAAGGGCCGGGGGAGCTTCGTGGCGGATGGTTTTGTCAGTCCACGCGTCAGCTGTTACTGGGTGTCAATTA